>NW_024747665.1:0-3824 GCF_018991925.1 Homarus americanus | reverse complement strand
GTGTGTGCGTGCGTGTGTGTGTGTGTGTGGTCGCTAACAGATGTAAGGACGATACCTTACTATGATTGATTGATCGATCATAGATAAAGACAACTAATTAAAGAGAGAGAAAGAGAAAGAGAAAAAATAATGTCTTTAAAAATTAATTATCTATGTTACATCATTTGTTGACAATAACTTCTAATTCACCTTGGTCACCGCAAGGCAAATATCAAGACACAGGTAAGAAAACACGTAGGTAACAACAGGTAATTAAATCTGACGAGGACTCTGCAAAACTACAGGAAGATCTAAACAAATTTTTCGAATGGTCGGAAAAATGGCAGATGAAATTCAATGTGGACAAATGTAAAGTACTCAGTATAAGAGATGTAAACAGGGAAACCAGATACCACATGAACAACGATGCCATTGTGGAATCCGACTGCGAGAGAGATTCAGGAGTAATGATAAGTAGGAATCTTAAGCCAAGTAAACAATGTGTTTTTGCTCGTAACAAGGCTAATAAAGTACTTGGGTTCATACAAAGGAATGTTAGTTACAAGACTAGCGAGGTCATCTTAAAATTATATCTAGCGCTTGTAAGACCTCACCTGGATTACGCAGTTCAGTTCTGGTCACCGTACTACAGAATGGATATAGAATCCTTGGAAAGAATCCAGAGGAGAATGACATGACTAATCCCGGGCATCAGGAACCTTGAGTATAGAGACAAGTTAAAGCATCTTAATTTGCACTCCCATGAGAGACGTAGAGTGAGAGGCGACATGATAGAGGTGTATAAATGGAAGACAGGGTTAAACAAAGGTGACATTACAAAGGTACTCAAACTATCCAACCAGGAGCGAAATCGTAACAATGGTTTTAAATTAGACAAATTTAGATTTCGGCGTGAAATAGGTAAACACTGGTTTGGAAACAGAGTAGTGGATGAATGGAACAAGTTACCAAATATCATCATTAACTCGAATACGCTGAATAGCTTCAAACATTGGTTGGATGCTAAAATGAACAATAGGGGTTGAGTATAAACGGGACTGCCCAATATGGGTCAATAGGCCCGCTGCAGTTTCCTCCATTCTTATGTTCTTATGTTCTTATGATGGATTATTTACAATGATTGATGGATGATTTGCCATGATTTACAAGAATTGATGGATGATTTACAATGATTCATGGATGAGTGAGTTGATTGATTAATTATTGACATGATTGACGGATGATATATGTATACATTACTCTCTGGTGTGTGTGTGGCCACTGAGACCCTGACTAACAGCATAAGATGCGTCCACGTCGAGTTTTTAGAGGAATTACTGACAAGTGAGTCACGAGGGAGGGGAGGTGGGGGAGGGGGGTAAGGGAAGGGTGACTGGTTAGCACGCAACGGACAGACAAACCATCACACGGACATGCATCCCAGGTGACTACGAACACGTACAGTAGATCACGGACAGACATTCATACACGGTAACCCAGGTGACGAGAAGCCCAAACTGTACAATACTGTTACCTGTACTACCTGAGATGACCAGATAGGTGACCAGGTAGGTGACCAGGTAGGTGACCAGGCAGGAGACCAGGTTGGTGACCAGGTAGTGATGGTGGTAATTGACTCCTGTAGTATAGGTTAGGTTAGGTTTATACACCTGACAATATACCTGGCCATCATCTTCCGATATTTTATTCAAATATTCATTGATTGATTCTCCTTTCCCTTCCCTCCCCTCCTTCCTCCATTCACCTACCCCCTCCCTTTTCCTTTCACCCCTCCCCCCTCCCCTCCTCTTCCTCTGGTCATCTAGGAGAGGTCAACATATGAAGGGCTCTAACAGTGTGACCTCTACAGCGTCGCCTACAGTAGTACACGTCTTGAATGTACCAATCAATCCAAGGCGTGTGTGGCGTAGGTCAGAGGTCATGCACCCTACACACACACACACACACACACACACACAGTTTGATATAGACTAACCACGACAACCACGACCACAACCTCCTCCCCCAACCACCACCACCACAACCACAACAACCACAAATGAGTACAGACAGACAGACAAACAGACAGACAGACACACAGACAGACAGACGAGAACTGAGTCCGCTCGTCTTTGAAACCGTGTACCTGTTCCTACCGCTCGAGTCCTTTGATGCACAGACCAGGTGTATTTATCTTCGTAATTAGGCGAATTGGAATCGAATAATGCGGAGCGTCTGTTTGTTTTCTCCCTAGTTCACTTTACAGCCCCCGAGCACCGTGTGTGTGTAGCCATCAATAACCTTCAATAATGTCATGCAAGTGTTGTATCTCTGATGTCTCACCTGTACCAGTGAAGTCTTGCTTCTGCCTCATTATCGGTGAAGCCGTATCACAGAGTGGTCTTGCCTGACTGAGTAGCTAAGTGGCGTTGAAATTAGAGTGGGGTGGTGGGAGTGGGAGGTGAGTTGGGTGGAGTGGTTGGTGGGGTGGGGTGGTGGGAGTGAAGATGTGAGGAGGTGGGGTGGAGGTTGGGGTTGAGGTTGGGGTAGGTGGCGGTGGGTCAGGGTGGGGTGGGGTGGGTTGTGTTAAAACCACCTGTGTCAGCCTAGGTGTTTGTGGGTGGCGTCAGGAGGTAGGAGGGAGGAGGGCTGTGGTGCTTTGGTCAGGGTGCTGTGTGTGTGTGTGTGTGTGTGTGTGTGTCTGTGTGTGTGTGTGTGTGTGTGTGGAACCCTCTGTTTTTGGGACCTGTTTTAAGTTGCTGTGTTTTTATAGAGAAACACGTGTTTTTTATTGTTATATATGTGTGTGTGAGTCTGTGTGTATGTATCTGTGTCTGTCTCTTTGTGTCTGTGTGTGTGTGTGTAATGAAACTTTGATCTTGCTTTGATAAATAATTTGTCTGAATGTCATTTCCAAAAGAGAATATATATATGTGTTTTTTCAATAGTTTTTTTTTTATAATACATATATAGAGATTTTTTATTCATTTTAAATCAGTCACGTGTATATTTTTTTGTTTTATTTTTGCAAGTTTTATTTTTTTGTCCACCCTGTGAGGCAAGGTGTTCAATGTTGTCTTCTCAGTCCTCCCAATGTTAGTCCAGTCGTCTCACCCCTCCCCTCCCCCCCCAAAAAAATCGGATATCTTTTAGCCTTCCTCCGTCCGTAGCCCCTTGAGCCCCGCCCGCCCCAGCCACCCGCCCCGCCCGACCCGCCATAAAGTCACCTGTCCCGAGTTGATCAGACAGAGACCAGGTGACCATAAAATCCCAATCAAGAAGAATATTTTAACATAGCACCTGCCTGTAGAGAGAGACTACCTGATAGGTAAGGTAGTCTGTGTTGGGGAGGAAGGAGGAGGGGGAGGGGGAAGGAGGAAGGGAAGGGAGGGGAGGGGAGGGGGGGAGAGAAATAGTGTGGGGAGGTCAGAGAATTAGGGAGAAGGAACGGGAAGGGGAGGAGAGGGATAGGATAGGGATAGAAGAGGAGTAGGGTAGTAGGGTGTGTCATAGGAGGGAATATCAGCTAAAACTAATGGCCCATCACTTTTTTGGTAGATTTTAGTGTATATAAACAGAAAATAATTTCAATTTCAATATTTTGCAACCTTTTGCTAGGTAAATTTTAGCGTGAAATTTATCGAAAATCTAACGTACAGCTGCATTAGTGCATTACAATTAAATAGTGAACATTGCTTTCTGACTTCATTCTTTAACAACCCAACTAACAAAAAAAATTTCTGTTTCAGATTCTGATGCATTTATAAGTTGATAATATTTGCGATGGCTGCTTGTGTCAGGACGAGGAACCAAAAATCCAGCCATCTCAGTCACTATCTTGGGTC
>NW_024747664.1:0-13737 GCF_018991925.1 Homarus americanus | reverse complement strand
AACCCATTAGGGCCTTTTTGTTATACCTCGATCAGGGCCTTGTTATACCGATCAGGGGACTTTTGTTATACCGATCAGGCACTTTGTTATACTCTCGACCAGGACTTTGTTATACTCGATCAGGGACTTTTGTTATACCGATCAGGGGACTTTGTTAAACTCTGGATCAGGGGACTTTGTTTTACTTCCGATCAGGGGACTTTTGTTATACCTGATGAGGGCCTTTGTTAAACCTCGATGAGGGGCCTTTGTTATACTCGATCAGGACTTTGTTATACTCGATGAGTGTTTTTGTTAAACTCGATCAGGAGATATTTTATACTCGACCAGGGACTTTGTTATATTCAGATCAGGGCCTTTGTTAAACCTCGATCAGGGGCCTTGTTATACTCGATCAGATGACTGTTTCATACTCGATCAGCGGACTTTGTTAAACTTGGATCAGGGACTTTGTTATACCCGATGAGGGCCTTGTTATACTCAATCAGGGGACTTTGTTATACCCGACAGCGGACTTTGTTATACTCGATCAGGAGACTTTGTTATACTCGATGAGGGGCCTTCGTTATACCTTTGAAGTGAGGGGCCTTTGCTATACTCGATCAGGGGACCTTTTTGTTATACTCAACCAGGGTTCTTTTATTATACTTGACCAGGGAGTTTTGGTTATACCGACCAGGACTTTGTTATACCTCGACAGGGCCTTTGTTAAACTCGATGAGAGACCTTTTTGTTATACTCTCGAATTAGGACTTTTTGTTACACCTGATCAGGGGCCTTGTTAAACTCTCGATCAGGGCCATAGTTATACTCGATCAGGGACTTTGTTATACCTCATCAGGGACTTTTGTTATACTCGATCAGGGCCTTTGTTATACTCGATCAGGGGACTTTTGGTATACTTCCGACCAGGTGAGCTTGTTATACCGACCAGGGACTTCGGTTATGCTCAATGAGGGGCCTTTGTTAAACCTCGATGAGGGCCTTTTTGTTATACTCCTTTTTCGACCAGGGACTTTGTTATACCTGATCAGTGGCCTTTTGTTAAACCTCGATCAGGGCCTTGTCATACTCCGGGATCAGGGGACTCTTTGTTATAATTAGGGGATCAGGGACTTTGTTATACTCGATCAGCGGACCTTTATTATACCCGATCAGGGACGTTGTTATACTCCGATCAGGGCCTTGTTGTTTCCGATCAGGGCCTTTTGTTATACCCATCAGACTTTGTTATACTCGACCAGGGTTCTTGTTATACTCTCGACCAGGGAGTTTTGTTATACTCGACCAGGGGACTTTGTTATACCCGGCGAGGGCCTTTGTTAAACCTCGATGAGGGGCCTTTGTTATACTCGACCAGGGACTTTTGTTATACTCGATGAGGGGCCTTGTTAAACCCGATGAGGGGCCTGTAAGTACTCGATCAGGGACTTTGTTATACCTCTATCAGGACTTTTGGCTACACTCGATCAGGGGCTTTTGTTATAGTTGATTAGGAACTTTGTTTTGCTCGATCAGGTGACTTTGTTATACTGATCAGCGGACTTTTGTTATACTCGATGAGGGGTTTTGTTATACCCGATCAGGATTTGCTATCCTCGATCAGGGCATGTTTTACTCTCTATGAGGGGCTTTGTTATACCTTTATCAGGAACTTTATACTAGGTGAGGGACTTTGTTATACTCGATCAGGGACTTTGTTATACCTGTTCAGGGACTTTGTTATACTTGATCAGGGACTTTGGTATGCCTGAGAGGGGCTTTACATAATGATCAGCTTTATACCTGATCAGGGGCCTTTGCCTAATCGCTCATGGGACTTTATACTCGATCAGGGACTTTGTTAAACTCGGCGAGGGGGCTTTGTTTAAACTCGGCGAGGCCTTTGTTATACTCGACCAGGGGACTTCTTGTTATACTCGTTCAGGGTCCTTTTGTTAAACTCGGGATCAGGGGCCTTTGTTATACCTCGATCAGGGGATTTTAGTTAGTTCTCGATCAGGGGACTCTTGTTATACCTGTTCAGGGGACTTTGTTATACTTCTGATCAGGGGACTCTTGTTGTTATACTTCCGATGAGGGCCTTTTGTTATACTCCGACCAGGGACTTTTGCTATAAACGTTCAGGGGACTTTGTTATACTCGATCAGGGACTTTGTTATACTCGATCAGGACTTTGTTATACTCTAATCAGGGGAGTTTATTATACTCGCACCAGGACTTTGTTATACCTTGATCAGGGGCCTTTTGTTAAACCTCGATCAGGGCCTTTGTTATACCTTTTATCAGGGTGACTTTGTTATACCTGATCAGCGGACTTTGTTACTCTGGATGAGGACCTTTGTTACAGCAATTTCCGATGAGGGGCCTTTGTTATACTCCAATCAGGGTCTTTGTTATACTCGATCACCGGACTTTGTTATTCTCGATCTGGGGGATTTTTTGTTATACCTATTCCGGGGACTTTGTTATACTTGATTAGGGGACTTATTATACTCGATGAGGGGCCTTTTTGTTGAACCTGATGAGGGGCCCCTTGTTATACTCTGGACCAGGGAACTTTGTTATACTTGGATCAGGGCCTTGTTAAACCCGATGGGGGACCTTTGTTGTACCTCGATCAGGGGCTTCTTTATATACTTGGACCCGGGAATTTGTTATACCTCGGCGAGGGGCCTTTATACTCGATCAGGGACTTTGTTATACCTTATCAGGGACTTTTGCCTCTACTCGATCAGGCGGGCTTTGTTATAGTCGTGATTAGAACCTTTATTTTGCTCGATCAGGTAACTTTGTTATACCTCGATCAGCTATTCTTTTGGTCATACCCGATGAGGGGCCTTTTGTTATACCCGATCAGGGATTTTGCTATCCTCGATCAGGGACACGGTTATAATTTCTATGAGGGGATTTGTTACACTCGATCAGGGAACTTTTGTTGCGCCTGATAAGGGCCCTTGTTAAACCTCGGATCAGGGGCCATTGTTATACCTCGATCAGGGGACTTTCTTATACTCTATCAGGGACATTGATATACCTGATTAGGGCCTTTGTTAAACCTGATCCGGGGCCATTGTTATACTCGATCAGGGGACTTTGTTATAATTTCATCAGGGACCTTGTTATACCTCGGATCAGGGGCTTTATTATACTCGGATCAGGGGAAGTTGTTATACTTGGATCAGGGGCCTCTTGCTATAATCGTCAGGGACCTCATATACTCGATTAGGGACTTTGTTATACTCGATCAGGGGACTTTGTTATAATCGACCAGGGAGTTTGTTATACCTCGACCAGGACTTTGCTATACTCGATCAGGGGCCTGATAAACTTGATTAGGGGCCTTTGTTATACTCGATCAGGGGACTTTTGTTATACTCGATCAGGGACTTTGTTATACTCGATCAGCGGACTTATTATACTCGATCAGGAGACTTTGTTATACCTGATGAGGGCCTTTTGTTATACTCATCAGGGCCTTTGTTATACCTCGGGATCAGGGGACTTACATACTCAACCAGGGTTCTTTGTTATACTTGACCAGGGGAGTCGGTTAATTTCGTGACCAGGGACTTCGGTTATACTCCGGGATGAGGGCCTTTGTTAAACCTCGATGAGGACCTTTGTTATACTCATCAGGACCTTTTGTTGCAATTCCGGATCAGGGCCTCGTTAAACTCGCGATCAGGGGCCATAGTTATACTCGATCAGGGGACTTTGTTATACTCGATCAGGGCCTTGTTAACCTGATCAGGGGCGTTTGTTATACCTTTTGATCAGGGGACTTCGGTTATATAATTCGATCAGGGGACTTTCGTATACCCCACCAGGTGAGCTTGTTATACCCGACCAGAATTTTGTTATGCCCAATGAAGGCCTTTCTTAAACCTCTATGAGGCCTTTGTTATACCTCACCAGGGACTTTGTTATACTCTCGATCAGTGGCCTTTGTTAAAACCTGATCAGGGCCTTTGTCATATCTGGATCAGGGACTTTTGGTTATACTCGGGATCAGGGGACTTTTGTTATACTCGATCAGCGGACTTTGTTATACTCGATCAGGGACGCCGTTATACTCCGATCAGGGCCTTTATATACTCGATCAGGGGCCTTTGTTATAATCTACCAGGGGGACTTTGTTATACCTCGACCAGGTCTTTGTTATACCTGACCAGGGGAGTTTCATATATTTCAATCAGGGGACTTTGTTATACTCGGGATGAGGGCCTTGTTAAACTCCGATGAGGGGCCTGTTATACCCAACCAGGGGACTTTTGTTAAACCCATGAGGGGCCTTGTTAAACTCAGATGAGGGCCTTTGTTAAACTCTGGATGAGGGGCCGTGTTATACTCGATCAGGGACTTGTTATACTCCGATCAGGGACTTTGTTATACTCGATCAGGGGACTTTGTTATACTCGACCAGGGAGCTTGTTAGTACTCGACCAGGACTTTGTTATACCTGACTGATAGCCTTTGTTAAACCTGATCAGGGCCTTTTGTTATACCCATCAGGGGACTTTGTTATACTCGATCAGCTGACTTTGTTATACCCTGGATCAGGACTTGTTATACTCGGCGAGGGCCGTTAGTACTCATTCCGGGGACTTTGTTATACCTGATTGGGGGACTTTGTTATAATCGATGAGGGCCTTTGTTAAATCTGATGAGGGGCCTTTGTTATACTCGACCAGGGAACCTTTGTTATACTCTGATGAGGGCCTCGGTTAAACTCTCGATATGGGGACTTTGTTGTACTCCGATCAGAGGGCTTTGTTATACTCGACCAGGGGAATTTGTTATATTCGATGAGGGCCTGAAGGCTCTTTATCAGGGGCACTTTTGTTATAATTTCCTCTATCAGGACTTTTGCTATACTCGATCAGGGGCCTTCTTTTATAGTCGATTAGGGAACTTTGCTTCGGTTTCGATCAGGTGACTTTGTTATACTCGATCAGGATCAGCGGACTTTGTCATACCGATGAGGGCCTTTGTTATACCCGATCGGGGATTTTGCTATCCTCGATCGGGGACATTGTAATACTCTATGAGGGGGATTTGTTACACTCGATCAGAGAACTTTGTTATACTCGATAAAGGGGCCTTTGTTAAACTCGATCAGGGTCATTGTTATACTCGATCAGGGGACTTTGTTATACTCTATCAGGGACTTTGTTATACTCGATTAGGGGCCTTTGTTAAACTCGATCAGGGGCTATTGTTATACTCGATCAGTGGACTTTGTTATACCTCTATCAGGGACTTTGTTATACTCTATCAGGGGCTTTATTATACTCGATCAGGAAGTTTGTTATACTTGATCAGGGCCTTTGTTATAATCGTTCAGGGACTTTGCTATACTCGATCAGGGCCTTGTTAAACTTAATCAGGGCCTTTGTTATACTCGATCAGGGGACTTTGTTATACTCGATCAGGGACTTTGTTATACTCGATCAGCGGACTTTGTTATACTTGATCAGGGGACTTTGTTATACTCGATGAGGGGCCTTTGTTATACTCAATCAGGGGACTTTGTTATACTCGATCAGTGGACTTTGTTATTCTCGATCTGGGGATTTTGTTATATTTATTCAGGGGACTTTGTTATACTCGATCAGCGGACTTTGTTATACTCGATCAGGGGACTTTGTTATACTCGATCAGGGGACTTTGTTATACTCGATCAGCGGACTATGTTATTCTCCATCAGGGGACTTTGTTATACTCGTTCAGGGGACTTTGTAATACTTGATCAGGGGACTTTGTTATACTCGATGAGGGGCTTGTTAAACTCGATGAGGGCCTTTGTTAAACCCGATCAGGGGACTTTGTTATACTCGATCAGCGGACTTTGTTATTCTCCATCAGGGACTTTGTTATACTCGTTCATGGGGACTGTAATACTTGATCAGGACTTTGTTATACTCGATGAGGGCCTTTGTTAAACTCGATGAGGGCCTTTGTTAAGCTTCGATCAGGGGACTTTGTTCTACTCGATCAGGGGGGCTTTGTTATACTCAGTCAGGAACTTTGTTATACTCGTCAGGGCCTTTGTTACTCTAATAGATTCAGGGGACTTTGTTATACTCGTTGAGAGACTTTGTTATATGATCAGGGACTTTATTATACTCGATGAGCTTTGTTATACACGATAGAGGGCTTTGTTGCCGCCAATCAGGGCGCTGTTATAATCGATTCGAGGACTTTGTTATACTTTCGATAAGGGGACTTTGTTATATACTCGATCCAGGGGACTTTGTTATACTTTCGTAGGGAGTTTGTGTATACTTTCGATCAGGGACTTTGTTATACTCGATCCAGAAGCCTTTTATTAAACTCGATTAGGGCCTTTGTTATACTCGATCCGGGGGACTTTGTTGTATCGATCAGGGACTTGGCCATACTCGATCAGTGGGCTTTGTTATGCTCGATTATAGAACTTTGTTATTCTTGATCGGGGGACTTTGTTATCTCAATCAGCGGACTTTGTTATACTCAAATCCAGGGGCCTTTGTTATACCCGATCAGGGGACTTTGCTATACTCGATCCAGAACTTTGTTATATATACTCGATCAGGGAACTTTGTTATACTCGGTGAGGGACTTTGTTATACTTGTTCAGGGACTTTGTTATACTTGATCTGGGGCCTTTGTTATACTCGATCAGGGGACTTTGTTATACTCGATCAGGGGACTTTGTTATACTCGATCAGCGGACTCGATGAGGGGACTTTGTTATACTCTATCAGGGGACTTTGCTATACTCGATCAGGGGGCTTTGTTATAGTCGATTAGGGAACTTTGTTTTGCTCGATCAGGTGACTTTGTTATACTCGATCAGCGGACTTTGTTATACTCGATGAGGGGCCTTTGTTATACTCGACCAGATGACTTTGTTATACTCGATGAAGGATTTTTGTTAAACTCGATGAGGGCGCTGTTATATTCGACCAGTGGACTTTGTTATACTCGATGAGGGGCCTTTGTTAAACTCGATGAGGGGCCTTTGTTATACTAGATGAGGGACTTTGTTATACTCTATCAGGGGACTTTGCTATACTCGATCAGGGGCTTTGTTATAGTCGATTAGGAACTTTGTTTCGATCAGGTGACTTTGTTATACTCGATCAGCGGACTTTGTTATACTCGATGAGGGCCTTTGTTATACCCGATCAGGGATTTTGCTATCCTCGATCAGGGACATTGTTATACTCTATGAGGGGCTTTGTTACACTCGATCAGGAACTTTGTTATACTCGGTGAGGGACTTTGTTATACTCGATCAGGGGACTTTGTTATACTCGTTCAGGGGACTTTGTAATACTCGACCTGGGAAGCTTGTTATCTCGACCAGGGACTTTATACTCGATCAGCGGACTTTGTTATACTTGATGGGGACTTTGTTATACTCGATGAGGGCCTTTGTTATAACTCAATCAGGGGACTTTGTTATACTCGATCAGTGGACTTTGTTATTCTCGATCTGGGGATTTTGTTATATTTATTCAGGGGACTTTGTTATACTCGATCAGCGGACTTTGTTATATACTCGATCAGGGGACTTTGTTATACTCGATCAGGGACTTTGTTATACTCGATCAGCGGACTATGTTATTCTCCATCAGGGACTTTGTTATACTCGTTCAGTGAACTTTGTAATACTTGATCAGGGACTTTGTTATACTCGATGAGGGCCTTTGTTAAACTCGATGAGGGGCCTGTTAAACTCGATCAGGGGACTTTGTTATACTCGATCAGCGGACTTTGTTATTCTCCATCAGGGGACTTTGTTATACTCGTTCATGGGACTTTGTAATACTTGATCAGGGGACTTTGTTATACTCGATGAGGGCCTTTGTTAAACTCGATGAGGGCCTTTGTTAAACTCGATCAGGGGACTTTGTTCTACTCGATCAGGGCTTTGTTATACTCGATCAGGAAACTTTGTTATACTCGATCAGGGCCTTTGTTATAATCGTTCAGGACTTTGTTATACTCGTTGAGGGACTTTGTTATACTTGATCAGGGACTTTGTTATACTCGATGACTTTGTTACACGATGAGGCTTTGTTATACTTGATCAGGGGCCTTTATAATCGTTCAAGGGACTTTGTTATACTCGATAAGGGGACTTTGTTATACTCGATCAGGGACTTTGTTATACTCGACCAGGGAGTTTGTTATACTCGATCAGGGGACTGTTATACTCGATCAGGGGCCTTTATTAAACTCGATTGGGGCCTTTGTTATACTCGATCAGGGACTTTGTTATGCTCGATCAGGGGACTTTGTTATACTCGATCAGTGGGCTTTGTTATACTCGATTAGGGAACTTTGTTATTCTTGATCAGGGGACTTTGTTATACTCAATCAGCGGACTTTGTTATACTCGATCAGGGGGCCTTTGTTACCGATCAGGGGACTTTACTACTCTCGATCAGGGAACTGTTATACTCGGTGAGGACTTTGTTATACTTGTTCAGGGGACTTTGTTATACTTGATCTGGGGACTTTGTTATACCGATGAGGGCTTTGTTATACACGATCAGGGGCTTTGTTATACTTGATCAGGGGCCTTTGCTATAATCGTTCAAGGGACTTTGTTATACTCAATCAGGGGACTTTGTTATAATCGATCAGGACTTTGTTATACTCGACCAGGGGAGTTTGTTATACTCGACCAGGGGACTTTGTTAAACTCGATCAAGGGCCTTTGTTAAACTCGATCAGGGTCCTTTGTTATACTCGATGAGGGACTTTGTTATACTCGATCAGGGGACTTTGTTATACTCGATCAGGGGACTTTGTTATACTCGATCAGGGGACTTTGTTATAATCGACCAGTGGAGTTTGTTATACTCGTCATATTCGATCAGCGGACTTTGTTATACTCGATCAGGACGTTGTTATACTTTCGATGAGGGCCTTTGTTATACTCGATCAGGGGCCTTTGTTATTCTCGATCAGGGACTTTGATATACTCGATCAGGGACTTTCGGTATACTCGATCAGCGGACTTTGTTATACTCGACCAGGGTTCTTTGTTATACCAGATCAAGGGGACTTTGCTATACTCGATCAGGGGACATTGTTATACTCTATGAGGGCTTTGTTATACCAGATCAGGGAACTTTGTTATACTCGGTGAGGACTTTGTTACACTCGATCAGGGACTTTGTTATACTCGTTCAGGGAACTGTTATACTTGATCAGGGACTTTGTTATACTCGATGAGAGACTTTCTTATGCACGATCAGGGGGCTTTGTTATATGATCAGTGGCCTTTGTTATAATCGTTCAAGAGACTTTGTTATACTCGATCAGGGGACTTTGTATACTCGACCAGGGACTTTGTACACTCGATGAGGGGGCCTTTCTTAAGCTTCGATGAGGGGCGCTGTTACTCTCGACCAGGGACTTTGTTATACTCGATCAGGGGCCTTTGTTAGAAACTCGATCAGGGGCCTTTGTGCTCTCGATCAGTGGACGTTGTTATATACTCTATCAGAGGACTTTCTTATACTCGATCAGGGCTTTGTTATACTCGATCAGGGAACTTTTGTTATACTCTATCAGGGCCTTTATTTATAATCGTTCTGGGGACTTTGTTATACTCGATCAAGGACTTTGTTATGCTCGATCAGAATGCTGTTATACTCGATCAGGGGACTTTGTTATACTCGATCAGGAGACTTTGTTATGCTTTCGATCAGGGGCTTGTTATACTCGATCAGGGACTTTGTTATACTCGATGAAACTGCTGTTATACTCGATTAAGGGAACTTTGTTATACTTCGATCAGGGACTTTGTTATTCGATGAGGGGACTTTGTTGCATAGCCGATCAGGACTTTGTTATCTCGATCAGGGAACTTTATTTATACTCGATCAGGGCCTTTGTTATCCTTGTTCGAGCACCTTTGTTATATTCGATCAAGGGGCCTTTGTTATACTCGACCAGGGACTGTTATAATACTCGATGAGGGCCTTTATTTAAACTCGATCAGGGCGCTGTTATACTCGATCAGGGACTTTGTTATACTTTCGATCAAGGGACTTTATTATACTCGATCAGAGGCTTTGTTTTACTCGATCAGGTAACTGTTATATTCGATCAGGAGCTTTGTTATACTCAGTGAGGGACTTTGTTATTCTCGATCTGAGGACTTTGTTATACTTGTTCAGGGGACTTTGTTATACTTGATCTAGGGGACTTTGTTATACTCGATGAGAGGCTTTGTTATACACGATCAGGGGGCTGTTATACTTGATCAGGGGCCTTTATTTATAATCGTTCAAGGGACTTTGTTATACTCAATCAGGGGACTTTGTTATAAGGCGACCAGGGGGACTTTGTTATACTCGATCAAGGGCCTTTGTTAAACTCGATCAAGGGGTCGCTGTTATACTCGATCAGGACTTTGTTATATACTCGATCAGGGACTTTGTTATACTCGATCAGGGGACTGTTATCTCGATCAGGGGACATTATAATCGACCAGTGGAGTTTGTTATACTCGACAGGGGACTCTGCTATGCTCGATCAGGGGCCTTTGATAAACTCTATGAGGGACCTTTGTTATACTCGATCAGGGGCCTTTCTTAAACTCGATGAGGGCCATAGTTATACTCGATCAAGGGGACTTTATTTATATACTCTATCAGGGGACTTTGTTATACTTTCGATCAGGGGAGTTTGTTATAATCGACCAGGGGACTTTATTTATACTCGATCAGGGGCCTTTGTTAAACTCGATCGGGGAACTTTGTTATACTCGATCTGGGGACTTTGTTATTCTCGATCAGGACTTTGTTATACTCGACCAGGTGAGTTTGTTATACTCAGCCAGGGGACTTTGTTATACTCAATGAGGGGCCTTTGTTGTATTCTCGATCCAGGGGACTTTGTGTTATACTTTCGATCAGCGGTTTTGTTATTCTCGATCAGGGACGTTGTTATACTCGATCAGGGCCTTTGTTTATACTCGATCAGGGGCCTTTGTTATACTTTCGATCAAGGGGACTTTGGTATACTCGATCAGGACTTTGTTATACTCGATCAGCGGACTTTGTTATACTCGACCAGGGTTCTTTTGTTATATAGCAGATCAGGGGACTTTGCTATACTCGATCAAGAGTTATTGTTATACTCTATGGCCGGGGCTTTGTTATACCAGATCAGGGAACTGTTATACTCGGTGAGGGACTTTGTTACTCTCGATCAGGGGGACTTTGTTATACTCGTTCAGGGGACTTTGTTATACTTGATCAGGGGACTTTGTTGCATACTCGATGAGGGCTTTCTTATACGATCAAGGGCTTTGTTATACTTGATCAGTGGCCTTTGTTATAATCGTTCAAGGGACTTTGTTATACTCGATCAGGGGACTGTTATACTCGATCAGGGACTTTGTTAAAACTCGACCAGGAGTTTGATATACTCGACCAGGGGACTTTATTATATACTCGATGAGGGACCTTTGTTAAACTTCGATGGGGGCCTTTGGTATACTCGACCAGGGGACTTTGTTATATACTCGATCAGGGGCCTTTGTTAAACTCGATCAGGGCCTTTGTTATACTCGATCAGGGACTTTATTTATACTCTATCAGGGGACTTTCTTATACTCGATCAGGGGGCTTCATTATACTCGATCAAGAGAACTTTGTTATACTCGATCAGGGGTCTTTCTTATAATCGTTCTGGGGACTTTGTTATACTCGATCAGGGACTTTGTTATACTCGATCAGGGGCCTTTGTTATAATCGTTCAGGGACTTTGTTATATAGTGAACAAGGACTTTGTTAAACCCGATGAGGCCTTTGTTACTCGACCAGGGACTTTGTTATACTCGATCAGGGGACTTTATTATACTCGATGAGGGCCTTTTGTTAAACTCGATCAGGGGCGCTGTTATGCTCGATCAGGGGACTTTGTTATGCTCGATCAGGGGACTTTGTTATACTCGATCAGGGGTTTTGTTTTTACTTTCGATCAAGTAACTGTTATACTCGATCAGGGGCGCTGTTACTAGTAATCGTTCATGGGACTTTGTTATATTCAGTCAGGGACTTTGTTTATGCTCGATGAGGGACTTTTGTTTTTACTCGATCAGAATTTATTTATACTCGATGAGGGGACTTTGTTATATTCGATTACGGGACGTTGTTATATACTCGATCATGGGACTTTATATACTCGATGAAGAGACGCTGTTATACTCGATCAGGGCCTTTGTTATACCCGATCAGGTGCTGTTATTCTGGATCCAGTGGATTTGGTTATACACTATGAGGGGCTGTTGCCCTATACTCCATCAGGGAACTTTGTTATACTCGGCGAGGACTTTGTTATACTCGATCCAGGGGACTTTGTTTTACTTACTGATCAGGGGGCTTTGTTATACTCGATCAGGGACTTTGTTATACTCGATCAGGGGCCTTTGTTATATTCGATCAGGGGCCTTTTGTTATACTCGATCAGGGACTTTGTTATACTGGAATAGGGACTTTATTTATAATCGTTCAGGCGACTTTGTTACTTTTCGATCGAGGGACTTTGTTATACTCGATCAGGGACTTTGTTATACTTTCGACCAGGAGTTTGTTATACTTTCGATCAGGGACTTTGTTATACTCGATCAGGGGGTTTTGTTTGGAAATCAGGTAACTGTTATATTCGGTCAGGGAACTTTGTTATACTCGATGAGGACTTTGTTATTCTCGATCAGGGGACTTTGTTATACTTGTTCAGGGACTTTGTTATACTTGATCTAGGGACTTTGTTATACTTTCGATGAGGGGGCTTTGTTATACGATCGGGGGGGCTTTGTTATACTTGATCAGGGCCTTTATTTATAATCGTTCAGGGACTTTGTTATACTCAATGGGGACTTTGTTATAAGACTGACCAGGGGAGCTTTGTTATACTCGATCAAGGGCCTTTTAAAGCTTCGATCAGGGTCCTTTGTTATACTCAATCAGGGGACTTTGTTATACTCGATGAGGGCTTTGTTATACTCGATGAGGGACTTTATTATACTCGATCAGGGAACTTGGTGCATAATCGACCAGTGGGTTGTTATACTCGACCAGGGAACTCTGCTATACTCGATCAGGGAGACGCTGATAAACTCTATAGAGGGACCTTTGTTATACTCGACCAGGGGACTTTGTTACACTTTCGATCAGGAGACGCTGTTAAACTTCGATGAGGGCATAGTTATACTCGATCAGGGGACTTTGTTATGCTCTATCAGGGGACTTTTGTTATACTCGATCAGGAGTTTGTTATAATCGACCAGGGACTTTGTTATACTCGATCAGGGGCCTTTGTTAGAAAGCTCGATCAGGGCCTTTGTTATACTCGATCCTGGGGACTTTGTTGGTATTCTCGATCAGGGGACTTTTGTTATACTCGACCAGGTAGGTTTGTTATGTAATACTCGGCCAGAGGACTGTTATACTTTCAATGAAGTGCTGTTATTCTCGATCAGGGGACTTTTGTTATACTCGATCAGCGGACTTGTTATTCTCGATCGGGACGTTGTTATACTCGATCAGGGGCCTTTGTTATACTCGATCAGGGCCTTTGTTATACTCGATCGGGGACTGTTATACTCGATCAGGGACTTTGTTATCTCGATCAGCGGACTTTGTTATACTCGACCAGGGTTCTTTGTTATAGCAGATCAGGGACTTTAATACTCGATCAGGGGACATTGTTATACTCTATGAC
>NW_024747663.1:0-4388 GCF_018991925.1 Homarus americanus | reverse complement strand
TAGAAGTTTTATACTACGACAGGAGCACCAGCATTTCCTCCTACATATTTCTCGACTCTAGAGAACACCACGAGCACTGTCACCACATCTGAGGAACCATGAGCGACTGACGGCTGTGTGACGACTAGCCTCTTATCATCCCTAACCCTGATAAACACACAGACCTGTGAGCACACATCCACCACCACCACCACCACTACCCACCACTACCACAGTTCACTAACACCACCACCCCACCACCACCACTACCACAGTTCACTTCACCACCACCACTACCACTACTACCATCCACAGTTCACGACACCGACCACCTCACCACCACCATCACCACTCCACAGTCTCACTGCCACCTCACCACACTCCACCACCACCACCTGACCACCACACACCACCACCACACAGTCCACCACCACCACCAACTAATCAACACCACCACCACCACATCCACCACCACCCCAACCAACCACCACCACAGTCCACCACCACCACCACCCACCAACCACACCACTACCACACCACCACAGTCCACAACCACCACCACCACCACCCCACCACACCCCACACCACACATCACCACCACAGTCCACCCACACCACCAACCACCACCCCACTCCCCACCACCCCACCACCACAGTCCACCACCACCCACCCCACCACACCCCACACCACCACCACCACAGTCCACCACCCCACCACCACCACCACCACCACCTCACACCTCACCACCACCAGTCCACCCACCACCTCACCACCTCACCAAACACCACACCACCACCTCACCTCACCACACTCCACTCACCACCACCACCACCACCACCACCACCACCACCACCACAGTCCACCACCACCCCACCACCACAGTCCACCACCACCAACCAACCACCACACACCACCACCACCACAGTCCACCACCACCACCACCAACCACCACCACCAACACCACCAACCACCACCACCACCCAACCACCACCACCACCGACCACCACCACCACCACCACCACCACCACTTCACCACCACCACCACCACCACCACCACCACCACACCACCTCCAACACCACTACCTCACACCCCACATCCACCACACCACCACCACTCACACCATCACCACTCACCACAGTCTCACCATCACCACCACTTCACCACAGTCCACCACCTCACCACCACCTCACCACTCACCACCACCACCACAGTTCACCACCACCACCACCACCACCACCACCACCACTACCACCACCACCACAGCACCACCACCACCACCACCACCACCACCACCACAGTCCACTCACCACCACCACCACCACCACATCACCACCACAGTCCAGCACACCGACACCACCACCACCACCCCACCACAGTCCACCACCACCACCACCCACCCAGTCCACCACCACCACCACCTCCACCACAGTCCACCACCACCACCACCAACCCCACCACCAAGTCCACCACCACCACCACCACCTCACCAACCACCACCACCACAGTCCACCACCACCACCACACCACACACCACCTCACCACCTCACTTCACCAACACCACCACCCACCACCTCACCACCTCACCACAGTCCACCACCACCTCACCACCACCACTACCACACCACCACCACCACAGTCCACCACCACCACCACCACACCACCACACCACCACCACACACAGTCCACCACCACAGTCCACACCACCACCACCACCACCTCAACACAGTCCACCACCACCACCACCACACTCACACCACCACCACAGTCCACCACCACCACCAACACCACCACACCACCACCACCACCACAGTCCACCACCACCACCACCACCCCACCACCACCACCACCACCACAGTCCACCACCACCACCACCACCACCACCACCACCACCACCACCACAGTCACCACCACCACCACCACCACCACCCACCACCACCACCACACACCACCACCACATCCCCCACCCACCACCAACCACCACACCAACCCCACCACCAGTCCACCACCACCACCACCACCACCACCAACCACCCCACCACAGTCCACCACCACCACCACCACACCACCACCACCACCACCACCAAAAGTCCACCACCACCACCACCAACTCCACCACCACCACCAACCACCACCACAGTCCACCACCACCACCAACCAACACACACACCACCACCACCACCACACACCACCAACCACCACCACCACAGTCCACCACCACCACCACCACCACCACCACCACCACCAGCCCAACACCACCACCACCACTACCACCACCACCACAGTCCCCACCACCACCCACACCACCACCACCACAGTCCACCACCACCACCACCACCACCACCACCACCACAGCCCACAACACCTCACCACCACCATTCCCACCACAGTCCACCCCACCACCACACCCACCACCACCACCACAGTCCACCACCACCACCACCACCACCACCACCACCACACTACCACAGTCCACCCACCACCACCCCACGACAGTCCACCACCACCACTACCACAGTTCACCACCACCACCACCACCACACACCACCACCACCACAGCCACCACCACCACCACCACAACACAGCACTACCACCAACACCACACCCCACCACCACCACCACCACAGTCTCACACCACCACCCCACCACCCACCATCACCACCACACTGCACCACCACCACCTCACTACCACCACCACCACAGTCCACCACCAACCACCACACCACCACCACCAACACCACCACCACAGTCCACCACCACCCCACAGTCCACACCACCACCACCACCACCACCACCACTACCACAGTCCACACCACCACCACCACCACCAACCACCACCACCACAGTCCACCACCACCACCACCAACCACCACCACCACAGTTCACCACCACCACCACCACCACAGTCTCACCACCACCACCACTACCACAGTCCACTCACCACCACCACCACCGCCAATACCACCACCACCACAGCCTGTACCACCCCACTACCACCACAACCACCACAGTCACTACCACCACTACCACAGTTCACTCACCACCACTACCACAGTCCACTACCACCACTAACAGTCCACTACCATCAATGTCACAGTCCACTAACACCATTACCACAGTCCACTACAACACCTTACCACAGTCCACAACTTCCACTACTACCACCACCACCACCACTACCACAGTCCACTACTATCAGTACCACAGTTCACTACTACCACTACCACTGCCACAATCCACTACCACTACTGACCACAGTCCACATACTACCACTATCACAATTCACTCACCACCATTACCAAAGTCCATTACCCATCGCTACCACCACTACTACCACAGTCAACTACTCACTATGAGAGTCCATTACCACCACTACAACAGTCCACTCACCACCACCACACCACCACCACCACCACCACCACCACCACCAAGATTTATTAAACAGTTCCAAAATTGGGCCACAACAAACTCACACCATCAACCACACCAAGATTCATGGTTATGCACATCATGCACATCAACCTCTTCCTCCGACGTTGTCCCAACCCCTTCCATTACTTCAGGCCCCCAACACACTCCAGGTTGTCCAGGCTAGACCCCACTAAGTTCCTCATTATAGTTAACAAACTAAATTGGAAAACACACGTCAGAGTTGTCAACTCCAGTTTCCGTCTCCACATCCTCCACCGACTCAAGTCCCTCGGAGTTCGCCCCTGGCCCTCAGTGTTTACTCAACATTTATACTCTCCCAATCTCAACCTACCAAGCTCCCTACTGGTCTTCCTCCCAAATGCCACACAACGTAAACACCAAGAAAAGTGCAAAAGAGGGCATGCACGATTATTCTCTCCCCTTCCTACTCCACATATCAAGAAGCGCTCAACACACTGATCCTCTGGCCTTCTACCATCACCATGACCTCTGCAAACTTGGTGAGAAGCTTGCACCATCCTCGACACCGGCTCCTACTACCACCCTGAGATCCGTCCGCAATTTCTTCAACACCAACCTCATCCAGCCCATACGAGCACTTACTGATCGCTATAAGAACAGCTTAGTCCCCACCGCTGTAAAAATTATCAACAACTCGTAATCAACCAGTGTATTCACCCCCAGTCAATCTTACCTTATTGCACTGTCACTATGCTGAAATGCCCTGTAGTATGACCTGGTTATTATATATTATATTTGTATCACATATGTTACCTGTATATTATTTGTCAATCAAGAGACCCATTCCCCAATTATCAACTGTATATTTTCAGCCTTCCGGCTGCCAGGCTTTTTTCAATAAACCGTTAATTATTATTATTTATTATTATTATTATTATTACACACAAACCCACACACACACACACTACTACTTACTACTGTTACTACTACTACTTGCTGTCACTGAATGGAGTATGAC
>NW_024747662.1:0-14473 GCF_018991925.1 Homarus americanus | reverse complement strand
GCTGTATCTCATCCTGGCAGGGATCTGTATTGGCGACGTGGAGAGTGTGGCTACGATAGGGAGATGGTCACTGGTGGTTATTGGGCCGGGTTCCATTTGCAGGTTAAGATGGTGATGCTGGTTTGTTAGTACAATGTCTGGATGTCCGATTTGACCTGCTCTGATGTATGTGGGGGATTCCGGGCCAAGGTGTATTGCCTTGCCGTGACACAGTAATGTGGTTAAAATCTTGCTCACGGCGTTGTTGTCCTGGTGCCCCAAGACGCGATGTCGTGCATTTAAATCACCCAAGAAATATGCTGGTATGTTTCTTCTCAGGAGTTTGAGCATGTCTGCTAGTGGGAATATGGGTCTTCTCGGAGGGAGGTAACAGGTGCCGATTATAATAGGTCCTGTTGGGCAGTTAATTTCGATCGCCAGAAAGTTTTCTTGAAATGAGTCGTGTATTTTGTGTTATATGTTTCGTTTGATGGCTATGGCAATTCCATCATGTAGTGTGTCTTGATTGTTTTTTTGGTAGACTGTGTAGTTAAATAGTTTTAATTTTTCTGAGTTTTTCTTACCATGCGAATTGATGAGAATAATATCTGGGTCTATGTTACGGTATGTGTTATATAATTCGCTTGCTCTTTGTGGGATCCATGCTAAGACATTATGTTGGATTATTTTAAGCTTATTTATTATGAAAGCTGGTGCCTAGAGCTGGTTTGCGCCATTTTTGCTGACCGGTGCTCCCCTGACACCCTCCTGTCCAGGCCCAGGCGGACCTTTTTATATATTGTCTGATCAACTCTCTTTATTCTGTTGTGTCTTGTGAGTATTCTTCCCTTCTTGATTAGTGTTTCAGTATGTGTGTCATCTAGGTTTTTGTCTGAGTATGTGTATTTAATCTTGCCTTGCCTTATTTCTGCCAATAGTCTTTCTGTTGAGACTATGGGGGGAGCTGTAGTGGAGTAAAATCGAATACCAGTTTCATGCCCAATAGGGTGTGTCATACGGAGGCGAATTGTTTTTTTTTGAGTTTGAAAAATCGGCCCATGGTATTAATGATGTAGTTCTATGTGCAGAATCATGTGATATCTTCAAATTTGAAAAGTTCTTATTTTTTGCTAGGTAAATTTTAACTTGAAATCTTATGAAAATTCAGTATTCCCACCCTTTTACCAACACCACTAAATAGCTTGTTTAAAGTAAAGTAAATGTATCAGGTTCATTTATTAGGATGAAAATGATCCAGAATAGTGAAACGAATGATCTTGACACATTTATTAAATTTAATATTCCTTTAGAAAACAAAATCATCACATACAAAAACCGGTTTTACTACTACGACCCGGTGTTGCTGCATACCATAGAGAACATGTCTTTCTTGCTTCTGTTTCTACTCATCACCTCCCTGCTGACCACCTGAGCTCGATGGGAAGCCTCTTCCCTCCTCTCCTGCTGTAAGACGCTGGCTGCTGGGTCTGCTCACTTGTTGCAAGGTCAACGCTCTATACTTGGGTGCGAGGCCAGGCAGGGATGGCATGGGGTTGTCCAGGAAAAAAGCCTGACTCTGAACATTGGTGAGGCTGCAGGTAAGAGGCCTTTCACTGCCAGCCTGGATGTTATCCAGATCTATGAGATCAGTGAGGGTCTTGGCACCTAGATTGACTTCAGGAGTCTTCCTGACCCTGAAGGAATCGTCACCAACAGATTCGTCATGCCCAGATCCTCTCATAAGTCTCATATCCAAGATCTTTTTGACTGCCACTCTTCTCTCCTCCTCATCCTTACTGCAGAGCATTGTCTGCAGAACTGCCTCGGGATGAGCATATCAGGAAGATCTCACAGTCTGCTCCACAATCTGAACAACCTTCCTTGGCTGACTCCTCAGGAGCTCAAACTGGAAGAGAACATGCCTCGGACCTTCGGAGAACGATGACTTGACCTTGGTGTTGAAACCAGCACTTGGCAAGTAGACACTACGATGAATTGGACAATAAGTCTCAGGTTGTGAAGCTGGTTCCTTCAGTTTATGATGAGCTGACCCAAATTCTGGTAGAACCTGGAGAGCTGTTGGGGAGCCACTCCAGAATGTGAGACTGACCTATCTGCAGGTAAGCAAGTTCCATTTCAGTATGACCCCAGTTTTGATGGCACTGCAAATCATAAAAACCATAGTACTGGTCAGTACTCAGGTCGTCAATGACAGTATGTGCAAGCTCAACGAGTGGAGGGCCAACTGGTGATTTTTTCAGTTTTGATTTATTTCTTTCAACTCAGTGGCAGAGTCCAGCATCTTGCCAAGAGGACCAGACCATCTGTTGTTTGAAAGAGTCTTGCCATCCAGCTCCTGGATCAGATGTCTGAGTGGCAACTCGTTGGTGTGGTGGTCACAAACAATCCAGACCAGCTTCCTCCCAATCTTCCGCTCTATCCACTGTATGACCCCCCTTTGCCACCCTGTGTTCGTGTTGGTGCTGTCCCCTCCAATGGCCTGCAGGGTCTGGTCTACGTTCCTCTCTCTGAGCCAGTTCACAATGTTATCTGCCACTACCTCAGCTGGTTTCCTGATGTCATCTTTCTCTGGAGTGAAATGCCACAAATACTTCCCTCCTGGTTCACTGCAGCAGGAGTAGTGTTCCTTCTTCACCATGGCAGGGAACAACTTGTCAGAATCTCCAACTTTCATCAACACTTTAGTGTCATCCCTTCTCCCATCAAAGAACAAACAATTGATTCCATTTTCTCTTATCCCCTTATCAAACTCCTAGGTTACCGACAAGTTTCTCCTGAGCTCTCTCTTACTTTGTTATGATCTATCACCAGGTGAACATCATCAGGTGTTATCAAACCACCGTCAATCCAGGCAGCTGTTGCTATCTCTGCAGTTTCTCTGAGACCAGTGTGGTGTCGCATGCTGGCCAGAGCTATGCTCGGGATATCTTTCCTATTTCGAATTTTATGCCTGGAAGGTTTGGGATCATTATTTTCTGGGTTAGGGACAAAGTCACCATTCTCCTGGTCAGCACTCGGATCAGCCATGGGGAAGTCATTAAACTCTGAATCAGCTTGACTCCAATCATCGGCCTTTTTTTACCTCACCCTGGGCCTTCTCAAGTCTCTTTTCCTCGGCAACTCTTCTCCTCTTTCTGTCTCTCTGTATAGCCTCCTGTCTCTTGGACTCCGGAATATCTTGGCTAGAAATCATGAGAGCCCCTATACTGCCAGTCTTCTCTCTCTGTGCTTTGACAAATGCCAGTTCGATCACAGGAATCTTCAGTTCACGCTTGCAAATACAGGAGATGTGGGCCTCGGGTTTAGAGTCACGATCGCATCCAAACTCAGGACAGAGAACAATTGGGCACTTGCAAGTAATTATGTCAAATATCTGGTCCAGTTGCTTGGCAAAGCTGTCCTTAACTGCAAGTTTTCCTCTCCCAAGAGAGATATCTCTTGCCTTTTCCCAACTGGCTAGCAGTCTCTCACTAATCTTCTTCTGACTTGTTATGACTGGATGCTTGAACTGAGCGTTAGCCAGAGTGTACTGTGCCAAGACAGCTTTGGTCATATCACTGGCAATGTCGTTGTTTGTGTAAGTTCTTTGGTTCTTTTCACTGATTTGCCTGATTAAAACACCGTATCTCAAAGCATCTCTCAATGTAGGCAACTCCGACTTCAGGAGCTCTCTCCCAGACCCAAGATAGTGACTGAGATGGCTGGATTTTTGGTTCCTCGTCCTGACACAAGCAGCCATCGCAAATATTATCAACTTATAAATGCATCAGAATCTGAAACAGAAAAAATATTGTTAGTTGGGTTGTTAAAGAATGAAGTCAGAAAGCAATGTTCACTGTTTAATTGTAATGCACTAATGCAGCTGTACGTTAGATTTTCGATAAATTTCACGCTGAACTTTACCTAGCAAAAGGTTGCAAAATATTGAAACTGAAATTATTTTCTGTTTATATACACTAAAATCTACCAAAAAAAGTGATGGGCCATTAGTTTTAGCTGATCTTCCCTCCTATGACACACCCTAATGCCCAAGGTCTTTGTTCTCCGTGGTCTCTCTGGGAGCAGGTGGTGCCATAGTTCCTGCTTGATCCTTTTTTTGGGTGTTGACTCTGGCGGCTTGTTCTGTTATTGTGGTGGATTCATCTTCGCTTGCGTCTTCCATCGATTCTTCCTCGCTTGCTGGCTCGGGTTGTATACCTGAGGTAATCTGTTCTTGAGTTGATGGTATTTGAGTTGCAGTGCTCTCTGATTTGTAAATGAAGTTGAAAATTTCAGTAGAAGGCACATCGTTTGGGAATTCCATGTCTGGCAGGTTGTTGGCGGCGAACATGTCCCTTGCTACCTTGGCAAAAGTTCCAGGTCTGGCTATATTCATGATGTGGGCGTGGATTATGGAGGTCATTATTTTTACGGAAAGATTATTTCCAAGCTGAAGCAAAATAGGTTGGTTTGCGGGGAGTGGTGTGGCGACTTTTTCGAGGATCTTTGTCGTTTCTCTGGTTAGTTTTGTCACAGCTGAATATGTCTTGTTTTGCTGTTCCTGTGTCTTCTCCCTCGCCTTCTCCTTCTTTTGGTTGACTATTGCTTTTCGTATGGGGCA
This sequence comes from Homarus americanus, assembly GCF_018991925.1. Taxonomy (NCBI): domain Eukaryota; kingdom Metazoa; phylum Arthropoda; class Malacostraca; order Decapoda; family Nephropidae; genus Homarus; species Homarus americanus. Next base: position 9,873 of record NW_024747662.1, on the reverse strand, counting down.
GCGAGTAGCCAGTGTTCTATGATCTCCTTCGCAGTTTAGGCATTTGGGATTATCTTTGTTTTTGCACTCTCTGAAGGTGTGCCCCTTATTCCCGCATTCTGAGCAGTGCTTGGTGTCCTTGTTAGGGCAGTCTGTAGCCATGTGTGAATATTGGTAACAATTCCAGCATGGAATGATGGGGAAGAATTCCTCCTGCTCCACCAGTCCCTCCTGGATTGCTTTTTGGGCCATGGCTATTTCCGTGAATCGAATTTTGAGCATGGATGGCAGTTTGGGCAGCTTGACCACTTCCTCCACTTTGGTCCATTCGTTTTTGTCTTCTATATCAGATACCAACTGCTGTTCACTTGATTCTTCGGTGATTGCTTTATCTAGTCGTTTGACCACAATTGATTTCCTCGCTCGGAGTTGAGGAGGGACTGCAACTTCAAATTTTGCTGACTTGAGTTTCCTTGTGCTGTCGTTCGATAAGAGTAAGTCGACATCATTCTCAGTCAGGCACAGGGCGATGAAGGAGTCCTTGGTCGTGATGAGGTTGGATATTTTGATGAGTAGGGTTGCAGTGAGGAGTCTTGCCAATTTGGTTTTTCTCTCGTCAGTCACGCCCCCTTCATGGGAGCGTATCCGTACCCGGTGTGCCCTCATTCCAGAGAGTATGTGGTGGACATGCCACCCTTGCGTGGTTTGAGATTGGAGACCTACCTATTCCAGGACAGGAGTTTGTTACAGGAATTACAACACTCCCCACCGCCACTTGTTGGTCGAGTGGTCGTAGATTGGTTTCCGCAACTCTGTCCTGGAAGCCCCGTCAGGGGATCCTACTTCCCTAGTGTTAATGAATGCTCACTTATAGACGTGAGCTAGTGTACCTAATTAGTGGGGGGGTAGGGATTCAGGATTGCGACCCCCTTCCCAGGTGGACCCGCACGATCACGGTTACCTAGGAAGGGTCGGCGGAGGGATGGGTAGTGCTCCTGCCCCCTTTCTTGTTCACAATCTCCTACAGTGGAGGTGAACAGTTACAGGGGGGCCCAAGGACGAATACACCTTAGGGTGCAGGTCCCCAGGCCAGAGCGAAAAAGAAGGAAGAAAAGAGGAAGAATAGCCACTGGTGTAAGTAGCATGGGTGGGGTCGCGGTAGAAGTCCGCTGCAAGAAGCCGTTGCAGAGCACCCAATCAGGGCCGCCTTTGATCAGGAGTCACCCCTGATCAGTGGAGAGGCACAGAAAGGGCGTTGTCTGGAACAAGCTTCCCACGTGTCAAAGTGATGGTTAGTGAGGTGGTCGTTTAAGTTCAGTTCGTCAACGGTAAGAGATAGGCTGGCTGGCTTGGCAGTGAGGGGTCTAGAGAGACGTCCATTCACAACGAAGGCTGGCTGGCGAGTGAAAAAAGACAAAAGCTCGAGTTGTTGTTGTTGTTGTAGAGATTGTCGGACCGTAGTCCGACACGGGCCTTTGCCTGTAGGCGGCCCGTTTGGTGGTTCCGGCTGGAGCTCCAGGAGCAGCCAGACCGGATTTGGGATTGGAGGTGGTCCCACCTGCAGATTGGAGGGATACTGCAGGTTGCAAGTGTGAGCAGACCCCCGATCAGTGGACGCTTACCACCAACCCCCACTCTTGGACGTGGTCAGTTTCGGAGTGGCGCGCTCCCCGAACTGGGGTCCGCACTTGCTGGGAGAGGATGCTTTCTAAGCTATCTGGGTGGTGGGTATCGTGTGATGACCCGGAGTAGGTGGTGAATGTGGTCTGTATGGGCCTTTCGGGTTAGAGTGGCCGCTGGTGTTGTGTGTGTTTCTTGGGAGATTTGAGTTCTGTTTCGGAGGCTTTGTGTGACCTCGCAATCGAGGAGATAGTGTTCAAGTGGGTTGGCTGCTGGCTCCTGACAGTAGGTGCATTCCATGACGTCATTTCCGATCATCTGCCAGGAGCACTTGTACCCTAGTCGTAGTCGATGAAGGCTGACTTGGGTTTGTCTTGGAGTTTTCTTGTCAGCGAAAGGTGGTTCCCCTTTTGTGGCCGCCAGGTACCATTTGGCTGATTGGGAACCAGCGTTGAGTGCATGAAGGAAGCTCTTTTTGATGTGGAGCTTGGTAGTCTTTCTGAGGTGATTCTTGATCTGTTGCACACTTGCTGGAACTTGGATGTGTACGCTACTAGAACGTGTAGCTGCCTTGGCTGCTTCGTCTGCCACGTCGTTTCCTCCGATCCCTACATGACTGGGAATCCAGTGTAAGACGACTGGTCGGTTTTGGCTTTGGAATTCCTGTAGCTGTGCGAGGATCGAGGTGATGATGTGGACGTTGTCTCTTGGTTGACTGTGTTGCAGCGCCTGCATGGCCGATTTCGAGTCCGTGTGAATTATGACGGACTTGTTGTGTTGTGTTGCAGCGTGTTGTAGGGCATTTGAGATTGCTACCAGTTCTGTTTGTAGGGTGGAGCAGTCATTGGAAAGTCTCCATTGGAGGGTCTGACCTTGGGTGTAGAAGGCCGCTCCGGATCTATGATGTTTTGGGTCCACCGAGCCGTCTGTGAAGTATGATGCTGCATCAGCCGGTGTCTCGGTGGCTATGGTTTCGAGAATTATTTTTTTGAGGTCCTCCTTCTGGAGGTTGGCTTTACTATCGCCTAGGTCGGTGAATTTGAGTGTGGCTGGTGGAGGGCTCCATGGTGGAGGAACAGCGTAACCATTGTCTCGTGTGTCTTGGTTGTTCTTGACGAGTGTTTCTGCTTGCAGGTGTCGGATGACCTCGCTTGCCTCGTGCGACCAGGTGGCCCCTCGCACTCTGTGGTCGAGGTGGAGGGAGGCACTGATTCGAATCTTGGCAACTGTGGGCTTGTCTGCTCTACAGATTTTGGCGAGGAGACCGGCTGTCACCTGCTTGACTCGTACTGCCAGGGGTGGTAGTTCGGTTTCCATTTGCAGATTGCAAATTCTGGTCCACATGGGTGCTCCGAGCATGGTCCTGAGAGCATTGTTTTGAATGACTTCTAGCTTGGCTATTTGGTCTTCTCTCAGTCCAATGAGTGCTGGAGCACTGTAATCTACCAGCGATCTGATGGCGGCTGTGTAGTAGGCTTTGAGCACATGAAGGTTTGCTCCTGCGGATTTGCTGGTGAGCGACCTCATTATATTGTGTCTGCTCTTCGTCCTGTGCCTGAGATACTCGAGTTGCGGCTTGAAGGTGAGTTTCTGGTCAAACCAGATTCCAAGACACTGGTGGGCGTTGGTCCAGACTACCGGCGTGTTTTGTATGGAGAGCATCTTGTCTGGTGTGTCTGTGCAGATGGCCATCGCTTTCGACTTGGCTGGATTTATCTTGAGTCCAAGTCTGTTGCACTCCTCTTCTATAAGTTGGGGTGCGTGTTGCGTGTTGGCTAGTCTGTTCGATCCTCTTACTATAAGCTGTAAGTCGTCTGCATAGCATAGGAGCTTGGCTGTTTGTCTGAAGGGAAGTTTGACTAGATTTCCATCAGGACATTGAACAGCATTGGACTTCTGGAGTTCTTGCTGGTTGAATGGTCTGTCAGTGTCATCTTCACTGTTGCAGGCCTCTTCGATCATCTGGAGTCTGACCTGTCGCAGACGCCGTTTTGTCTCCTCCGCCTGTCTCGGGAGGTTCTTCGTTGCTGCTCGGTCAGAGAACAGTTTTGCAAGTCTCTCGGCTTCCTCTTCTGGGTTGGGATGAGTTGGTGGTGGTGGTGTTGCCTTCCCAGATGCCCTTCGGATCTGGGCCCACATCTTGCCAAGGGAGGTGTGCTCGTTCAGTTCGGAGCACCACTTGAGCCAGCTTACGTTTTTTATTTCTTCCTTCTCTTCCCTGGTATCCTTAACTATGACTTGCAGGAGATGTCTGTTTGTTGCCGTGGGATGTCTCCTGTAGTTTCTTCTGGCCATGTTCACTCTGTGGTTGAGTTCTTTCACCCTGGGACAGTAGTACCAGTAATCATTGTACTGTCTTGATGTGGGTTTTGTTTTTGGGATAGCCTCTTCTGCCGCTTGGTGAAACGCCTCGACCAATTGGTGGTGGAGGGTTGTCTCATCCACGGGTGCTGCGCCGGCCGGCTGTGATTTTTCGCGCCACTTAGCCAGGTGTTTCTTAAAGAGTCCCCAGTCTGCCTTTTGGGTATTGTATCTCCATCTCGGGGGGGGTGGAGTGGGGAGTTTGTTCACCTTCAGCGTTGTTAGGGTGGCGAATTGGTCGCTGGTCAGCGTGGGGTGTAGCTGCCAGGAGGCCGAAGGCTCTAGTGCACTGGAGACGAAGGTTAGATCTAGCCTTCCTCCCCTAGTGTGGGTGGGCTCTCCGGTATTCAGGAGGCAGATCTCGGGTGTATCTTGAAAGGTGGTGTATAGGTGTAGGCCATCTTCATTTGTGGGGCTTACCGAGCTTAGGAAGGGATGATGTGCGTTGTGAATCCCCTCCTATGAGTGTGGCGTGGTCAGCGGCCGAAGCAAATAATTGAGTCACCTCCAGTGAGCCCCTTGGGTTCCTGTAGATGTTGTGAACAGTTAATTCCCGTTCTTGGAGGGTTACTTTGACGGCCTGTGTCTCGATGTTTTCCCCACATGGAAATTGCTGCGTGACCTCCCGTGCCCCCACAAAAATACATATTGCACAGTGACTCACTCTTATATATATATATATATATATATATATATATATATATATATATATATATATATATATATATATATATATATATATATATATATATTAATAATAATAATAATAATAATAATAATAATGTGATTACCCTCCCAGCTATATCAGCCAGGAAGAAGTAATTGAACCACCTCCTGCCTCAATATACACATTTCTACATAAAACATTACTAGAGGAATAAAGATGAGAGTGACCAACCAGCTCCACTAAGAACCTGGCAGGCCTCTCCATACAGTGTACCTTTAGACTAACACAACTAACACTTAACTAACACCTCAAAAAAAAAAAAATGTGACTACCCTCCCAGTTACACAAGGACCTGGGCGGGCTCACTAACTCCAACAATAACAAATAATAATAATAAGCAGCATTATATAAATAAACCAATATTAATACAAAGGTCTGACGACCCAAGGGAGCAGAACAAAGACAAAACACCAATAAGAAAGATGAAGCGATCTGGTTGAGCCCAGATTCTTTCTACTCCTACTGTATTTCAGTTTCACCACTTTTCCTTCAACTCCTAATAATCTTCTTTCACCTCTTAACTAAAGACTTCGTATCGTATCGGTTCTTGTAGATGTTGTGAACAGTTAATTCCCGTTCTTGGAGGGTTACTTTGACGGCCTGTGTCTCGATGTTTTCCCCACATGGAAATTGCTGCGTGACATCGGCGGAGGGTATGCTTGACTTGACCAAGATCATACATCCTCTTGTTGACGCCTGCGTGAAATGCCTCCTGTATGTCTTGTAACCGCTGAATTTGAAACAGTGGTGTTCTTGTAGAAGTGTTTCTTGTAGGAGTATGATGTCAAGCTTGTCCTTGGCTGCTGCTTCTTGTAGGAGGGTTTCTTGTTTTTGATGCCCTGAGCATTCCATGTAAGGATGTTCAGGGTGCTGATGTTTTCCACCACTGTTTCATCGGGGACTTCTGGTGGTTCTCGATGGAGATGTCCAAGCTCGATTCCAACTGGATCAGGTTCATATCTTCGTGTTCTGTGGTTTTTGCCTTCTGGGCCGTGGTTCGGTTCAGGGGAGTTGAAACTTCCAGTTTCTTTCTGGGAGCTGTCGGTATCTTGGGTTCTCTGGTGGCCTTCTTCGGTGTAGAGTGTACCTCGGCTGTCACTCGTGTGCGGACCGGCGTGGCTTCCTGCACTGAGGTGGCTGGAGCTGTGGCGACTTGCCCGAGGACGCTCCCCATGAGTATTTGGAGCTGTGTGGGTTGGATCTTGTGGCCCAGTAGTCCGGCTAGGCCCTCCGCGAAGGTTGTCAGTACCTTGGCTAGGTCTGATACGTGTATCATTCCTTCTGGTGCCTTGGTGTGTGCTTCTTTTGTCTTGCTCGTGGTTGTCGTTGCCTGCTGCTTGGGTGGCTGAGGTGTGGCTGTAGTGAGGCCAGGAAACTGGGCTGCACTTTGGGTGTTGACTGGCTGAGGAGGTTGTCTTTGTTGTTTTGGCCTTTGGGTTCCCCACACGAAGGTACTTGGTGGGGCTGGTGTGTAGGCGGTGGGGGCCGGTCTTGCTGCTGGTCGGTTTGCCTGGACCCTCTTTGTTCTCTCGGAGCCAATCAGCGCCTAGCCAGACTTGCCAACTGTACTCAGTGTGCTGTCAACTGTCATCAGTACACACACCGGACGTTAGCACCATATTTGTGGATTATTACGCAAAACTGAGTTACAGGTAGAGTAAAGAAGGACCGAGGAAGTGTATACGGTATGAGGACAAGTGAAATTTTTTTTGTTTTTGTTTTTTAACGGGGAACAGCCCACCCGGACACAGGTCATAGACCCACAGTGGGGCCTGGAAGGGGGGCGGAGGAGTAAGAGGAGAAAGAAATTAAAAAAGGTTATATTAATCTACTTCACGAAGATGCCAGAAAACCAGCTTTTTTAAAGCGAGACATTGTATGAGTGTGGAAACACAGAAGGCAGAGCATTCCACAGTTTGGCTGTGTGAAGAAAGAAGGATGTACTATAATGGGATATTCTAGAGTGACCGACATCCACAGAGAAACGGTGGGAACCGCGGGCAAGACGCGTGTTACGAGCCCACGGCCTTGCCGGCGGTAAACAGGATGACAAATCCACCGAATATTGCCCGTTAAAGTACCTGTAAAAGATAGAGAGTGAAGCAACTTGCGGTGAAGAGAAAGGAAAGAAAGATGATCAACTAAAGGTGGAGAGTTAATAAGACGAAATGCCTTTGATTCCACCCTATCTAACAGTTGGACAGAAGAAGAGCCACCCCAGATATGAGAGCAGTACTCCAAGTTAGTTGTGTTGTGTTGTGTCAGAAAAGTGAACCAAAGGCATGTACTGTACTATAGTGTACTAGTGTTGGTGAACTAAAACATTCGTGCTTGTGGTATTAGGCCTCTGTGTTAGTGTGGATACAAGGCTAAGGTTGTGCGAGGGAAAAAAATAAAGAAAATATGGAAATGAGAATAAGTGAAACTACAGTGTTGTGAAGGAAAACAAATTAAATCGAAAAATTACAGAAAATCTGTAACTACTGTGACTAATACTATTTACAACCATCAACCATAACCGACATTTATAACCAGTAAGTATAGAACTATCTTGTGTTATGTTATTTCGAGTGTATTGTGCATGTATGTTTTATTTTGTGTTCGTGTTTTGAGGATGTTGGGATTATAATTTAATGGACTCAAAACTCATACTTAATACACACCGCTTGGGTACACACGGTCAGTTATTAAAGTTATATTATTGGTTATAGCGGTATCGGTTGAGAACCCTCACAGCAAGTTCGTCCCATAGCAAGTTCGTCCCAAAGCGGGTTCGTCCCATAGTATGTTCGTTCCATAGCAAGTTCGTTCCATAGCAAGTTCGTTCCATAGCAAGTTCATTCCCTAGCAGGCTCGCCCCATAGCAGGCTCGCCCCATAGTAAGTTCGCCCCATAGTATGTTCGTCCCATAGCAAGTTCGTTCCATAGCAAGTTCGTTCCATAGCAAGTGCGTTCCATAGCAGGCTCGTTCCATAGCAGGTTCGCCCCATAGCAGGCTCGCCCCATAGCAGGCTCGCCCCATAGCAAGTTCGTCCCATAGCATGTTCGCCCCACAGCATGTTCGTCCAATAGCAGTTCACCCCACGGCAGGCTCGCCCCATAGCATGTTCGTCCCATAGCATGTTCGCCCCACAGCATGTTCGTCCCGTAGCATGTTCGCCCCACAGCATGTTCATCCCATAGCATGTTCGCCCCACGGCTGGCTCACCCCATAGCAGGCTCGCCCCATAGCAGGCTCGCCCCACGGCAGATTCGCCCCACAGCAGGCTCACCCCACAGCAGGCTCGCCCCACATTAGCCTCGCCACCTTAGCAGGCTCACCCTATAAGACTCGCACCATGGCAGGCTCGTGCTGGTAACATGAGGTATGTTTACCCTCTCAGCAAACAACTAAGGTAAGAGTACTTTCCTTGTTGTGTTAGGTTAGGTTAGGTTTCTACGTTATTCTCCGTGTAATTTCTAGAAAACTCTGCATTTACACAAGAAACGGATAGCAGATTCATGTTCAGCACATTGAAATTCCCCTAATAAACGTTTCCTTATCGCCCAACTTGACTGGGCGACAAAACAAATATTTACCCAAATAAAACAATAGTTCATGAGCCAATATTGACAATGAATTTCAGTGCCAACTCACAGTGTAAACCCCTGTCACTTCCTCTCGTTAAAACTTTATACACATTATATGGTTCAATGTTGTACACCGTGTTATTACTATTGACCACTGACCCCCGGGTGTCTGTCTCTTCTAGCCATAGCTCCAAAACGGAAACGGTCAGAGATCCAAAACTTTATACACATATTACATGGGTCCCAAAGTTGTACACCGTGGTATTGACCACGGCTCCCCACGGTGCACGCTACTCTCCTTGCACTAAGCGCTTCAACCTTTGTAAAAGCAGTTTGAACCTTCTCCTGTTAGGTTAGCGTAGGTTGTTTATTTTAAAATTATACAGGGTGCGCCATAAACATCTGGCGGTTTTTTAAATAACATTATAATGCAAAGTGGAATGGCTTATGAACACTTGTAGATACATTCCCATGTCTAACAACACGACGAACAGTGCTGCGCTCCATAACCATCGCCTAGGCCGTAGTGGGTAGACTGGTTAAAAAAAAGAAAACAAAAAGTCTGGTGTTTATGACGCACCCTGTATAATTCGTATTTGCGTAAATCTTTTTTGTTGTTTTAACCCAGCTTAACCTATTTTAACCTGATCAATTTTAACCCGACTTGTCCTATCCTATGCATATCTAACCAATCATAACCTAACCTAACCTATCATAACCTAACTAATCCTAACCTGAAAAGACCTAATCTAACCTAATCTAATCTAACCAAACTGAGGGAGCTCTCAGACCACATATACAAGGGTCTGTACTGTGCTGTTGTATTCTTTCAATAGTTTGGTCAATTTACAAGGATGGAGTTACATTAGTTATGATCACATCTCCCACAACAGAGACAAATTCACAAGGGTCTGTACTGTGCTGTTGTATTCTTTCAATAGTTTGGTCAATTTACAAGGATGGAGTTACATTAGTTATGATCACATCTCCCACAACAGAGACAAATTCATTTTCTGTTTGTGACAAAATACTGGAGTGGACATGATAACACTTTCACTTGTATTGAGTTATTCAGTATTTTCTGTTTGTTGTATAATGCATCATATATTATTTTGTGTCATAGGTGAAGTAGGTTGTTATTATATCGCTTAATTAGGCTTATTGGTTATTTTAGTATGAAACGTGAGATTTTTGGGGGCATAACAAGCTAGGAATGAAGTTTAGTTTCTTTTAATGCTAATGTCCGGTTATTTAAATGTATTATGTGAAATCAAGAGTGTTTAATTTGAGTGTGAGAAATGAGATATCTTCAGCTACCTTTTTGTTTGATGGAAATATATCAGGTTTTTATGTCTGTAGATTAATAGCTGATCTAAAGGATTATGTTGAAAGTTTTCTCTGTTAGAAAAATGTGGCAAGGTGTTGAGTATTTAGGGGAAATATTTCTGTCTTGCTCACCAGAGAAAATCCTGGATATACTGTTTGTTATTGTTGTAGACATATTTTGTGGACATTATATCCCCTCTTCCCATCCTTCTCACCTCAGTGAAAATAGTATCTAGAATTTAGTTGTGGAGACAGTTAACTCGCAATAAGTAACAAGTGAAGAACCATAT
>NW_024747661.1:6338-27757 GCF_018991925.1 Homarus americanus | reverse complement strand
GAGGAGTACTGTACTTCAAATCTGTCACACTAGTTATTGTTCAGGTTAAGTCCCCTAAGACCTTTACTCTTCCTTAATGTACATGGCCTACCTATTGCTGTATTGTTAATTATAAAGTTTTGTTGTATAGTGATCACTGCCATCTTAGTGTTGAGTCTGAAGATTTAATTGTAGATAATACATGCATCCCTCGCTGTACAAATGGGTTTATCTTCCTTGAAAACCTTTCAGGACAAGGAACAAGAGTTATTAGCAACTGTATTGACGCTACACTTTTATTTTTATAGGTAATGGAGCAAAATTCTTGTTTTGTTAAGTGTAATATTAGCTTCCTTTTTCTTTTTCTACGTGGATTCAGTACGAGAGAACAATACAGTACACAGCGAAACATTGAGGAAGCCCTGGCCAGTCATGAAGCCAATGAAGAGGAATAGCTACAGAAGGGAAAGATGTCTTGCCTGCTGATTGTAGTGTTTTATTGAAAGACGTTGGAGGCGACGGATTGGTTGCATCTGCCGCTGCCTTTTGAGAGGCATCCCAGATCCTCACTAGGTGAGTAACCTCCCTGGCTTTATAAGTTCAGTGTAACCTTTGTTATGAACTACAGGTGCTCCCGGACTTACGACGGGGTTAGGGACCCAAATCCAGGTCGTAAGTCCGAATCGTTGTAAGTCCGACATAGATAAAAAAAAAAAAACATAAATAAATGAAAAAAAATTCAAATTAAAAAAAAAATAAATTAAAAATCTACAATGAAATAGAGTACTCTAAAAGTAATAAATAATGAGGAATGGATACAGTACAGTGAAAGTAATAAATAATGAGGAATGGATACAGTGTGACTGAGCACTTACCTTTAATGTAGTCAGCTGAATGCACATGGGGCCCCCATAATTTTCTAATTATACATGGAGACTACATTAACTGGAAACGTTTCGGTATAGAAAATGCGTGTCATTTTGAAACAAAAGTCATTACTGTGGCGGTCGTAAGAACCGATGGACGTAAGTTGAGGCAGTCGTAAGTCGGGGACTACCTGTATATATGGAAGGGGATGTTCATTAGATGGGGGTTTCACATCAGACATCCCCATTCTAGTGAACTTGTCTCCCCACATAGGCTGCTGGATGGAGATTTCATAGTTTGTATGTGTGATTTAAGTTGTTGGTGTAAAATATCTTGAGATCTAAATGATTCACATCCTAGCTTGTTTCACTTGACCAACGATTAAACACCTTTGCTTATTTCACCTGACCATTAAACATCCTTAATGCTATCTGGTGGGGGTTAGAATAGGTTAACTGCAGTCAAACAGCATGACCAAAGAGAACTATGTATTGTGTGAAATAAGGAACTGCTGGTAATATAATACAATGCACCATATATGAGATATAATCTTTTATACAGGTGCTGACAGATAATAACTCCCAAAACAGTGGATCTTCAGTGTAAACCCCTGGTGTTTGGTCTGACAGCACAATAAGGTATGTACTGTACAATAATGATATTATTGTGGTATTTATCAGTGATTTGATTGTCAACAACTGGGAACCTTAACCCATGTCTATTGTCTAGTCACGATACATTCCAGTAGAGTATGACAGTACAGCTTCATTCACTCAACTTATAGCGTCGGTTTATCTATAGGTGAAGACATCTGGCTGCTCCCCCTCAGACAAAAGTGTAAATTTAGCCATATATTTAACTTATAGTATTAACAAAGAATATACAGCAAGTTCTTATAACAGCAACAGTGGATTTTTTTTAATTGGACAATATAACACTGAACATTTAAAAGAATTACAGGTTGTTTAATGATGGGGATAAAAACCTTAACATTAAGTGTGAGCGATAACTGGCAAATGACAGTTATATAAACTATAAAGATGTGGAATAATCATTAAAATACTCTAATGAATCTATGAAAAATGTAATATAAAACTATAATGACATGTTCTATATGTTTACAGTATACATGGAAGTAATTGTTGTTTCATTTCAGTGTTGCAGACCAAATGTGGACAAAACGTTGGTGCTGGTCAGTTGGGTAGGTAGGCTCCGAGGGCTGTGTTATGAGTTATTATTTTGGTAGTGTTAAGTCTCCCAACATCATTATCATTTTGTATATGATAACTTTGTTGAGTTGTCTTTGTTGTTACTATAGGCAGTCCTTGAGTTACACACACCTGCACTTAAGAATGGAGTCCCAATACGGTACTGTACGTAGTATACCACAGAAATATCTAATTAAAATACTATTTTTTCACATTAATTATTGTTTAACATGACTTTATTTACAGTACAACTACTGTAGTATTTATATTATTTATGTATGGGATAAGACTTATGGCCAGGGTTGTAACTAAAATCCCATTTCTTACATAATATTGTAACATAACTTTATTTACAAAATTTATATTTGTTGTGTATGGGATATGTTGTTTTGTATGGTCTTTAACCTATAGAATCAACACTGTTCCGGCTTTTGAACAAGGTCCTAACTCGGGGAATGCCATGTTTATAGTCTGTTATGAGTGTCCAGCCCACAGTGCCAGAACATGTCCCATCAATACAAGTCCTATTTATTATTTTCTTAATTTTAAGTCCCTCATAATAAATTGTCACTATATATGACTTGTTATGTCTTACTGCAATTCAAGAGGAGGCAACTAATCATCCCATGTTATTTGCGTTAACTTACCGCATATTGCAGCCTATAAGTCGACTCGGCGTATAAGACGACCTTAATTATTTCAACATAAATTGTTAATGTAGGCCTATACCTGGCAGATAAGTCGATCTATAAACTGCAATTTGAAAACTATGTCCTCAGTGTTTGCTAAACATACTTTTTAACAGCACTCAAACAAGTTTTACCTAAATGTAACATTTTCAAAATGTTAAAATACCTTTTAGTGTTAGTTTTCTTACAAACAAATGTTACCAGGGCGCATGAATGGTGTAAACAAATCACAATAATACAGTTCGTACAAGTTTAAAAATATATAAGATACTCTGTACACTCGGTGAGTAATGACAATTAATAAGTTTAATACAGTACTGCATCCCCAGATAATTCGCAAATTTTTATTTTGTTGCATTCGATTATTCGCGGATGACACCCTGGATGTACCCAAGAATGTCTGCGGGTAGTTTTAAAATTGCCGTCATTTTTTCGGCCGGTGCAGGGAGCACGAGAGTTTTGTGGCGTCCCGTAAGGTCTCTCTCTTGTGATGCAAATACAGTATGATAAATAATAACTAGGTGGGGAGAAGGTTATACTACAGGGCATTTCAACAGTGACAGTGCCAAAATGGTAAGATTGACTGGGAGTGAACACATTGGTTGATTACAATACAGGGAAAAGAAACAATTGTCTTTAGGTGAAACACATAAAGGGAATATACATTTCTTTGCACACAGGTAGAAATGTAACCCCGCACCGCCCCCGGTCAGTAAATGTTATTCGTGCCATTTTGAGAACCTAACCCCCGCGAATTTTTAGGGCCTGCTTTACAGTACATATAATGTACTGTAAACAGTACTATACATGTAAATAATAATAATGGTACATATAAATAAATACATGTAGGATATGAGGACAACAGAGAGAGGATGGTTGTTCAGCTGTTGATTTCATAGTTAAGTTTATCATTTTCACTAACTTTAATGCCACCAGTGACAGTTATTGGCATTCATCAGTCATAGTTAACTATTATTCTTTTTACATAATGTTTTACATGTACCTGTATTTCTCCAGATGTTTTATGTATTTAACAACTTTAGGGATGAATCTAGTAACATTCAACAAGTGTTGGCAACACTGGCAGAGCTGTCCCACAGGCATCTGTCATGTTTACAACACATTTGTGTAAATGTTGACAAAATCCAGGAGTATTATATGAATATACTATAATTGTATTTTTAAACAAAACAACAAATACTACAAGTAATTGTCCTAGTAATGTTTGTTTGTTGTTAACACTTAAAGATACTTTAATGTGTCGGTATTAATAGTGTAAACACCGACCTTAGGCTGAGTTCAGTAACAGTTACCCTTCTGGAAAAATGTTAGTGAGGTAAAATTTGTTTAATAATAATTAATAATAATAATAATAATAATAATTATTATTAACGGTTTATTGATAGAGCTTGGCAGCCAGAAGGCTGAAAATATTCAGTTACATATTTGAGGAATGGGTTTCGAATTACAAATAATATACAAGTAACATAAGTGATATAAATAAGATATATAATAACTAGATGGGGAAAAGCTCAAACTACAGTTCATTTCAACATAGTGACAGTGCAAGGAGTAGTGTTTACTGGGAGTGAATACACTGGTTTATTACAAGTTATTGATAATTTTTACAATGGTTGGGACTGGGCTGTTTGCGAGTGCTGGACTGACTGAGACCTACCAGTAAGGTAAAGTGAGGCTGGAGTGTTCTTGAGGTAGACCTGTGGTATAAGATGACCCCAAGTTTGGAACATAAAAACTGGAGCTTCAAAAGTTGACTTACAGACCACAATATACCCACAGTCTGAATATATTGAGGTTTTTAATGATTGTCTCATTACTGATTTATGAACAAGAATTACTTATGTCCTGCTGCTACTTGTCACAGAGTTAATGTATAAGGTAATCTTGTTACTATTGCTTCTATGTCAGGTATGTTACTAGGCATCATAGTTTACATGCTCTATGCTCTCTGGGTTAACATCATCGTGCATTGCCTTGGTTTAACGTGCACACTTGAGAGTTGAGCAAATATCAAAGTTAAGCACGTACGGAAGTTATTTTTAATTCTGTGGAAATTGTCGACACTTAGATGAAAATTTTACCCTCCACACTTGTATACTGTGTTGACAGTGATTATAAGTACGGTCAGGGCTGTGTAGCTACTCGTTATGTGAAGGTTTATTTTGGTCTCTTGTAAATTGAAATGGAAATTCCCTAAATTTAAACTACTGTACTGTATAGTTATCAGGGTTCATTGTATAGTTATCAGGGTTCATTATATAGTTATCAGGGTTCATTTACTGCAGTTAGCCAGTTTTATTTTAACATACTGGCAGGACAGTGTCCAGAAGTATGATGTTTTATCCTTTTGAAAATTTGCATGAAACCTTTTTATTACCTACTTGAGAGGAGAATCTGGTTTTTGGTGTAGGTGCTTTTAATTTTGGTTGATTGTTATGATATTCCTGTGATCAATCAAGGGTTATATATACAGTGGGGTATGCTATAACGAACGGATCCTACTACGAATATTCCTATAACGAACGGTTTTACCTATAAAATTGAGAATGCTATAACGAACGAAACTCCTACAACGAACATTTTTTATTTTTTATTTTATTTTTTTTTTTACTAATTTATTGTTTTTTTGTTACAAGTATTAATGATATTCTTTATTTCAGGGGTTTAGATGTATATTTATGCACTCTTTTACAATTTTTA
The DNA here is from genome assembly GCF_018991925.1 of Homarus americanus. Taxonomy (NCBI): domain Eukaryota; kingdom Metazoa; phylum Arthropoda; class Malacostraca; order Decapoda; family Nephropidae; genus Homarus; species Homarus americanus. The sequence continues at coordinate 22,293 of NW_024747661.1, read as the reverse complement.
CAATTTTATATTATATTTTTCAGTGTTAAGTGGTTGTATTTGGGGGCCTGGAACGGATTAATCCTATAACGGACGAATGCTATAACGAACAAGGTTCTAGAACCAATTAGATTCGTTATAGCATACCCCACTGTACATCAATTCTAGCCCCATAACCCCCTTCTACCCTTTCAAAAATTTCAACCCTTTACACATTTTCTATAATTTGTCTAAATTTTTAAGGTATAATTTCTCCATTACTTCTTTCTATTTTGCCTTGAAATTGATAGTACTAAGAGATCTAGTATTGCCACTGAATTGTCCAGGGCGATATGATTTGTTTTTGTCTTTGGTTTTATGAATAAAAAAATTCAAGTTTGGTTGAAAATTATTGTCTAAATATCTTGATTAGATATTCAACCAAAGATAAATCTTGAGATAGAAAAAATTGGACCCTGGGGATATGTTGAGGAATGGTTCTTCCTGTACTGAGTGTTTGTTAAATTGTAATCGGTAAAAAATTGGCAGAAAAGTTCCAGTCCGAGTGTTGGAAAGTTTATTTTGAGATATAGGCCGATAAAGTTTTTCAACCTTGCTTCGCTGTGTAAGTGTTCATTCTGAGCCGATATTACATGTAATATCTTGTATTTTGGTGTATTTTTACATCTCCAACTGAAATCCAGCTATATTTCTTATTCTACAGGCAATCCTGGTCCCCCCTTACCTTGTTGAGGCAGGGTACCATCTCAGTTGAGAGAGTCTCAGAGGTGCCCACACTCCTCTTTGTCACCAGGTTTCATCAAAAGACTCTTGGTGCATAATCTGGTGTGCTTTTCATCCCAGTCTTCCTTTTAGGTCTCGTCTTCAGTGTTGAGTGAATCTTACGATAGACATCTTGGCATTGCAATGATTTTTGAAAGGCCGATGAATCCGTGTTCATTTGTTTTAGAAGTGATGCTTTCTGGTAGCCAAAATTGTGGTTCAAGATCGCAGTCTTTGCAACGTACTGAACACGACGAAGCCCGGCAAACTTGGCGTAGTGTGCCCGTGCCCAATCTTGGCACGAAAACTTTCGTTTACATTTTGAGTTGACCTTCGAAGGCATCTCTCCACAGTGTCCCTTGATGACAGTGGCTTGTAGATTTCTCTTACGCTTTTCTCTGTTTCTTCAGAAATATTGGTGACAAGAGACCTCCGTCCCCTTGTGTGAGATGTCTTCCTCCCCTTTTCCTTCTGCTAGTCCTTACTGGAAAAAGCACCAGGAGTCAGATCCCGTAGGGCACAGTCCATGTCGGGGGTGAGCGTCGGTGCCGAATACGTGGTGGAAGGTGCTCATAACTGCCATCATCATGTCTAAATAACTTTTCCAACATTTGATCTTGTGGCATTTCCACAATAGCTTGTTAGTATGTCAGTGGCCTTGTCGGGCAGTTTTGGTCACCTAGGAGACTTCTCGTGGTTTTCCCTTTCCTTGTTTTTATCTCTGCCTTCTCTTCATCCCTCAGCTTCCTCGGTCTTGTTCCCACCCGCTTTTGAACATTGTTGATACATTCAAGCTTCTTCACTTGCGCGCTCTGGTGTGGGCCATTGCCGTTGTTCATATTAGTCACTGCATTGTAAGCACTGGAGTCTCCATCTCCTACAAAATTTTTGTATCTAAGATTCAGGTCTTGAGATCTTCCAAACATTCTTTTTGCTCTTGCTTCCATGCCCCTAGAGGTACCTTCGTAGTTATCTTCTTTCTTCGGAGTTGTCCTTCTTTGAGTACACAGGCCAAACAGTACTTGCGCTTGACTTCAAAGTCAACAATAAATCCTGTGCATACTGTTACGTATTTATGTTCCTGAGGCCGGATCCTCAAAAACATTTATGGGACTGGATGTCTTTGTGTACCCTGTAACTGGACTTGCAGTCTCAGATCGGTATACTCAAAACACAGATGGTATACTCAAAACAAATATTTGACGTCGAACTCTGTAAGTGAGCTCATAATCTAGCTCATAACTTACACCAGCTCCTGAGGTGCTGTAACACTCTCAACCCGGATGTAGTAGTCCCTAATTCCCGATTGTATAAAAAGTAATAATAATATATGTTGTAATAATGCTTGTTAGACTTGTTTTATCATAGAATAATGAAGAAAATGTTTTGCACATCAACATACTGAAATAAAGTCATGCGCTGGTTAACGTCCTAGATACGTTCTTGGAAACGTGATGTTAACCGAAATGGACATTGTCCGATCATCACATAAACTTTGTATTTATACTTATGTGTATGTGGAATACTATATATGTACATAAACACTTTTACTCTTAAATCACTACTGTAATGTGATACAGGCGATTAATTTTTATCTCTTGTGCAAAATACATGACGTTTATATTAAAATTATTCACTGTTTTACAAGGATTCCAGCAACGCTGGGCAGTTGGGGGGGAGAGAGGGGGGAAGGGGGCGTGGGGGGAGGGGAGGTAGTACGTTTGACAGTTGGCACCGGCCCAAGGTCTAAAGTGTGTACCTGTATATTTATCAGTTCTTAAGTGACTAAGCTTCTCTTATAAAAAGCCAGTGACTTGACCTGGGTGAATATAATTAACATTGCTGTGATTTTTGTAAGATACTGATTTATTTGAATATAAACATGCAGTAATTTGCACTAGACATAACAATTTTAGTACCGTCATCAATTTAGTACATGTGCACTCCAGCTTTGCACTGAGGTCATTTATTTGTTTTACGTTTATTTTAGTATGGTGTGTGCATGTAAATGGATGAAAATAAATGAAGAAATTTATGTAAATCTACCCAAAAATACAGTTAAAAAAATTTATATTATAAATGTACTACAGTATTGTACACTAATGTACTACATTGTTTATATCGTGAGCAAAATATATGACGCTTATATTAAAATTAATCTCTGTCTTGCGAGGATTTCAGCAATGCAAATTATATTATCCTAACTTTAGTCTGAGATATTATATAAAATAAACAAAGAAATCACCAATCTTTTGTTTGGGAACACAAGGAGGGAGGTAGCTAGGAGCGTGTGGGAAGAGGAAGGGAGCAGGGGAGGGGCGGGAGGTGAGGTGACAGAATGTCTAGTGTTTGTTTGTTTATTTATTTGAGATAAGATTTGACAGTTGGCGCTGAAGGCCTGCCTGAGTGTTTATTTATCATTACTTAAGAGTGACTAAGCTCTTCTCATAATTTGCCACCCAAATGACCTGGGTGAATATAACATAAATTGCTGAGATTCTTGTAAGATAGTAATTTATTTGAATACCTGTATAAACAAGCTATATTTGCAATAGACATAACAATTTTAGTACTGTAATCATTTAGTACATGTACAATACACGGATGTATATATGCTATCGGACGTTGCTCGGTCGGACGTTAACCCAGCGCATGACTGTATAATATTTCTTTTTGTTACATATTTTTTTTACGATAATAAGAGGCTTGATTGTTTGTATTTGTCGCAGTTCTGAAGAGACGCATCTTTTGTCTTCTTACAAATTATAAAGTATTTTTTACCAAAACAGAAGGTTTGTATTGTTCACACTTAGGGTAAAAATATTTTATTTGACTGAGTAAACTTGCAGATAGACCTTATTAATGTTGTATAGCCGTAAATATCCCTCGGTAATGAAAGCCAAATATGAGGTCACATGAACATTCAATAATCGCAGCCAGAATTTTTTAACCTGTATTTGTTGTAAACTCGTAAGATAGAACATAATTGCCTATAAGCCTAACAAAGTAAGATTTACATATTAATGTAGACCAAATATGAATTTAAATTAATTGACGAATCAAAATTAACGACAAAGAAAAAAAGAAGAGGAATTACTGTATATGGTAAGCTACATATTATGACCTTCATTACCGTCGGAAATAACGTAATTATTAATATGTAGTTTATAACAGTAACCAAACCTACCTAACCTAACTTCCTTACCAATGGGAGGCCTCCGCCAACCCGGACCACCCAGAAGAATATTAACTATCTCTGTTCCACGTCATTTGCTACACAATGACTAGTGTCTTAATATTGTATCAACTATATGGTAGGTATATTAAGAAAATCAAAAAGTTGTGGGGCAATTATAAAAACAGTAATACAGACTTCTCAGACTACCGGCTGGGAAGATGTTGGAAGAATAATGTGTTGTCTAATGGTAGACCCTGCTGCCATATGTGACCAAGTCCCAGGTTGATGATCTGACTAAATGTCTCATTTACACACAATTGCAGGGTCTCAATTGTTTCTCGTAATATCGACAACACAACATACATAATGTATATTGTTTCTCACTTTTAATGTTTTCATTTTTGTATGTATGGTTCTTTATTATTAAAGAGTTATTATTATTACAGTTGTACCCCACTTAACGCGGTCAATTGAACCCAGAGGGTCCCGCGTTAAGTGAAATCCGCGTAAAGTGAACAACAGAACATATGGGATTAATTCCAATAGAAACCGGCCCGACCCCCAAACTCCACTTTTTGAAGGCACATACCTATGTTGTAGTAAAAATAACATCTTAATTTTATGATGGTACATGCACACAATTAATACTTAAGAGAAATAGAGAAATACAGTCGCCAAGTTAATGTCCATTCAAATAATGGACTCAACTACCTCCCCCTCTCACACTACACTGCCAGCTCTTCCCTCTCAGAGAAATTTTTGGGAGAAAACCACTAAATTTTAATAAATAATACCTCAAACTAAAGTTAGGATAATACAATTGACATTGCTGGATTCCTTGTAAGACCAGGAATATTTTGAATATAAATGTCGTATATTTTGCACAAAAGATAACATAGTTACCTAGAGAAAAATTTTTATCTAAAATTTGTATGTTTAATGCAAAAAATATGATGTTTATATTCAAAATGATCACCAAATTATAAGAATTCCAGCAATGTAAATTATATTCTGACCGGGTAATTTGTATGAATTTTATGAGCTAAAACAAATATCTTCAGTTAAAAAAAATAATAATCTTCACAACACTATCTGTCAATCAAAGTACCCCACCTTGCCTCCCCCCTCTTCCAACCGCGCGGTCAGTCCCAACCCTCCCCCCCACCCCCCACCAATCCTCCCTTCCAGGGTTTTTAACATTTAGTATTAAATAATACCTCAGATTAAAGTTAGGATAATATAATTGACATTGCTGGATTCCTTGTAAGACCAGGAATATTTTGAATATAAATGTCATATATTTTGCACAAAAGATAACATAGTTAATTTGAGAAAAATTTTTATCTAAAATTTGTATGTCTAATGCAAAAATATGATGTTTATATTCAAAATGATCATCAAATTATAAGAATTCCAGCAATGTAAATTTTATTCAGACCGGGTAATTTGTATGAATTTTATGAGCTAAAACAAATATCTTCAGTTAATAAAAAAAAAATAATTCTTCACTGGGTAACAGATGGTCGGTCTGTCCCTCCCTCCCCCCCACCAACCGTCCCAAGGAGATGTGTGGGATAACCACTAAATTTTAATAAATAATACCTCAAACTAAAGTTAGGATAATATAATTGACATTGCTGGATTCCTTGTAAGACCAGGAATATTTTGAATATAAATGTCATATATTTTGCACAAAAGATAACATAGTTAATTTGAGAAAAATTTTTATCTAAAATTTGTGTCTAATGCAAAAATATGATGTTTATATTCAAAATGATCACCAAATTATAAGAATTCCAGCAATGTAAATTATATTCTGGCCGGGTAATTTGTATGAATTTTATGAGCTAAAACAGGCAGTCAGGCAGGGTGGGGCAAATCTAAAAATAGCGTCTCGAGCCGGACACTCACCGCGTATATATGGAAAAAATCCGTGTTAAGTGAAAGTTCAGCTCTGGCGAGGCACCGCGTATATGATAAAACACGTTAAGTGAAACCGCGTTAGGCGGGGTAATACTGTATTCTTTTATTATTTTTTATTATAAATTTTATTTGCTATGAATCATTAATGACATCTTTCCGTCAGCTCGAGGCGACGACCCCAGAAAACCCTCACGGGCAATGTGGCTGACACTCCAAGAGCGCCAGTCCGAAGGCCTCGCTAAATCAATCAATCGGTAGTAGCGATGGGCGGTGTGTACAAAGGGCAGAGACGTAGTCAGCTCAAGCTGATGACTTGCACTTACTGGGAATTCCTCGTTCATGGGAAACAATTGCATGCCCCAATCCTTATCATGAAAGGCTTTGAACGGGTTACCCGCTCCTCTCGGAGGGGGAAAACTCGTTGATCCCTTCAGTGTAGCGCGCGTGCGGCCCAGAACATCTAAGGGCATCACAGACCTGTTATTGCTCAATCTCGTGGGGCTAGAATTGCCGCTTATCCCTCTAAGAAGAAGTTGTGAACTGGACACCATTTTCTGTCGATCCGTCGACTACTTAGTCTCGTTCGTTATCGGAATTAACCAGACAAATCGCTCCACCAACTAAGAACGGCCATGCACCACCACCCACTGAATCGAGAAAGAGCTCTCAATCTGTCAATCCTTCCTGTGTCTGGGCCTGGTGAGGTTTCCCGTTTTGAGTCAAATTAAGCCGCAGGCTCCACTCCTGGTGGTGCCCTTCCGTCAATTACTTTAAGTTTCAGCTTTGCAACCATACTTCCCCCGGAACCCAAAGACTTTGGTTTCCCGGAAGCTGCCCGCCGGGTCGTGGGATTAACGCCGGTGGATCGCTAGTTGGCATTGTTTATGGTTAGAACTAGGGCGGTACCTGATCGCCTTCGAACCTCTAACTTTCGTTCTTGAGTAATGAAAACATCCTTGGCAAATGCTTTCGCAGTAGTTCGTCTTGCGACGGTCCAAGAATTTCATCTCTAGCGTCGCAGTACGAATGCCACCACCTGTTCCGATTAGTCATTACCTCTGGTTCCGAAAACCAACAAAATAGAAACGAGGTTCTATTCCATTATTCCATGCATCACCATTTGGGCCATTCAAATAGCCTGCTCTGAGCACTAATTTTTTCAAAGTAAACTCTCCGGCCACTCGACAAAGAGCATCCCTTGCGAGCCGGCGGGGCGGCTGTTCGTAGCGTGACAGTAAACACCGGGCGGTGCACCGTCAGTCCGGAACTGAGATCCAACTACGAGCTTTTTAACCGCAACAACTTTAATATACGTTATTGGAGCTGGAATTACCGCGGCTGCTGGCACCAGACTTGCCCTCCAATGGATACTCGTTAAAGGATTTAAAGTGTACTCATTCCGATTGCGAGGCCTCGGATGAGACTCGCATCGTTATTTTTCGTCACTACCTCCCTGTGCCGGGAGTGGGTAATTTGCGTGCCTGCTGCCTTCCTTAGATGTGGTAGCCGTTTCTCAGGCTTCCTCTCCGGAATCGAACCCTGATTCCCCGATACCCGTTATAGCCATTGTAGGCGCATAACCTACAATCGAAAGCTGATAAGGCAGACATTTCAAAGAAGCGGCGCCGGTGCGGAGAACGTGCGCTCAGCCCGAAGTTATTCAGATTCACCACAGGTGGGTTACGGACCGGGGCCCGACAAGTTTTGAACTAATAAAAGCGCTCTTCCCTTGCTGTCAGAGACTAATTGCATGTATTAGCTCTAGAATTGTCACAGTTATTCAAGTAAGTGGGTTTACAGATCCAATGAAACATAGCTGATTTAATGAGCCATTCGCGGTTTCGCCTTAAATTGGCTTGTACTTATACATGCATGGCTTAATCTTTGAGACAAGCGTATGACTACTGGCAGGATCAACCAGGTAGCTACTATTGGCGGCGCCTTTCATGGCGGCCAAAATAGTGTGAGAGGAGACCTACAGCAAAGAATAAGAGATTGGGTAAGGGACCGCACTTTGGCCAAAGAGATATAGCTTACAAGACTGACAGAAATAACTGCAGCTTCTCTTGCTATCCTCGGCACCGGAAGCGCCACCGTGTATGCTTGTATCCCCCCCTCATCCTCTCCTTGCCTTGCCCTGCTCTCTTTTATTGTTTGTGGGGACGTGGGCTCATGAGCGCCAGCGTCACCCAACATTGGTTGGGGTTTTTCCCGGTTGGAAACTGCCATCGTTGTTAGGTGATGGGGTAACCCAACGTGTGCTTTGATGAGTTTATGGCTGCTAAACTCTTTTTAGTATACTCGGCTCCCAGAATGCGCCCTGGTCGTGTTGAACCACAAGCGTTGTCTATTCATTAGGGTAGCTGTTTTTGCATGGACTGGTGCAATAAATCTCGGTCAAGAGACGGTTGGGCGCTGCATTGAAGGCTGGCACAGACGCGAAAACGGGGTGATCCACCAACGCAAGTCCGCTAAGTTGGGCAGACAGCAAGGTGAAGGGGAGCCCCGTTCTGGACTGAAAGGCCGCAGCATATGCTGTGACGGAAACTAGGGGGTGGCGACGTGTGCGCCGAGAGAGAATATTAATGTACAATTGGGAGAGAGACCTGGCTAGTGTAATTGATAGAGAGCGCGAGCCTACTCGCCTTAAGCCCACTCCACTGCCATTCCTCTGACCCAATGAGACTACTCTCTCTCCTGCTCGAGCCATTGCTGGGCAGGGAAAGGAAAGCGATTGCAATTTTGAGTGTTGTTGAATGCCGCGCTTTAGTTCGCAGAGGCGTCTAGCGTTCCGCTGGGGGGTGGAGGATATTTCACACCAAGTATGTGTGTGAAGGAACCCTCTCCCCCTAATACAGTATAGTGAAATTATGCACTCCAGCGGAAAAGGGCGGACGTTTTGGCATTCACAGTCTCGCCCTCGGGTGTAGAGGCTCTTGGTTGCTATATTATGTCGTATAATATATGACAGTAATACAAAAATTTTCGCACAATTGACTTACACTGTACCACAGCTGGGCAGAGCAAATTGGTGGCTCTGTTGTTTGGGAACCGGCCGATTGCCTTTCATCGAACCACAGCTGAGGAATGCACATTGGCGGCATTGTTGTTTAGGAACCGCCCGATTGCCTTTCATCGAACCACAGCTGGGCAGAGCACTTTGGCAGTGCTGTTGTTTGTATTCCGTCCGACTATCTTTTACGAGCCATAACTGGGGAGTGCACAGTGGCGGCGTTGTTGTTATATGCCACGTTTTGTTTCGCAGAGGGCCCACCACTCGGCTGGGGAGTAGGAGATTTCATAGCAATTGATGATGGAGAACCACCCAAACCTCATCATAGTGAAAATATACACTCACGTGTACAAGGGCCGACGGATGTGTTGGCATTCACAGGCTGTCTCCCCCTCGGGTGTGGAGGTTCTCTGTTATGTCTTCTAATATTATATGAAAGTATAATATAATACTAACTTACCCGCCCAATTGACTTTGACAGTCTCCCCCTCGGGTGTGGAGGTTCTCTGTTATGTCGTCTAATATAAGATGAAAGTATAATATAATACTAACTTACCCGCCCAATTGACTTTGCCAGTCTACCCCTTGGGTGTGGAGGTTCTCGGTTATGTCGTATAATATAAGATGAAAGTATAATATAATACTAACTTACCCGCCCAATGGACTTTCACAGTCTCCTCCTCGGGTGTGAAGGTTCTCGGTTATGTCATCTAATATAAGATAAAAGTATAATTTAATACTAAATTGGCCGCCCAATTGACTTTCACAGTTTCCCCCTCGGGTGGGGAGGTTCTTGGTTACGTCCTCTAATATTATTATAAAGTATAATAAAATATTAAATTGTCCGCCCAATTGACTTTCACAGTCTCCCCCTCGTTGGTGTGTAGGTTCTCTGTTATGTCGTCTAATATTATATGAAAATATTATCTAATACTAAGTTTCCAGCCTGATTGCCTTTGTCTGTGCCACAGGTGCGCTGAGAACATTAGCGGCATTGTTGTTTTTAATCCGGCCCATTGCTTTTCACTGAGCCAAAGCTGGGCAGAGCTCATTGGCGGCGTTGTTGATGGTGCTCCGCCAGATTACCTTTCACAGAGCCTGAGCTGAGGAAAGCACATTGGCAGCATTGTTGCTTTTCTTCCACCTGACTACTTTTTACAAATCCATAAATGGGGAGTGCACAGGGGGGGGCGTTCTTGTTATATGCTACGATTTGTTTCGCAGAGGGTGTATCGCTCTGGTGGGGAGTAGGAGATTTCATACAAAATGCTGATGGAAACCACATCCTACCCCTTACTATAGTGAAATTCTCTGCTCTAGTATACCTAGACGGTTATCTTATACTATACAATAAACATTTGTTGTTGAACACTATACACTATTATAGTATATTATCAAATAGTATGTGATTATGTGTTATAATATTAAGTCGTATATTCTTATTATTAGTACTATTCTTATTAGTATTACAGGATAATCGATTATAATACTAAGTTGCCCACCCGATTTGCTCTCACCGTGTCAGAGCTGGGCGGAGCACATTGGCGGCGGTGTTGTTTGTACTATGGGCGATTGCCTTTCACCGACCCAGAGCTGGGGAGAGCATATTGGCGGGCAGCGTGTTTTACATGCCAGGTTTTGTTTCGCATTGGGCGTACCGCTCACATGGGGAGTAGATTTCATAGCAGGTGATGGAGACAACACATTTCCCTTACTACATTGAATTTCTCTGATACAATGTACCTACGCAGATATCTAATATGATACAATAATATTGTTTTGTTGAATACAAAAAACACTATTATAGTATATTATGAAATAGTTTGTTGCTATGTGTTATAATATTAAGTCATATATTATTATTAGTAGTACTGTATTAGTATTATAGGATAATTTTATATAATACTAAGTTGACCGCCAGATTTACTCTCACCGTGTCATAGCTGGGCGGAGCACATTGGCGGCGGTGTTGTTTGTACTAGGGCTAATTGCCTTTCACCGAGCCTGAGCTGGGGGAGGGATCATATTGATGGGCGGCGTGTTATATGCATCGTTTGTTTTCGTATTGGGCGTACCGCTAAGTTGGGGAGTAAGAGATTACATAGAAATAAAGTGGGAGTGGAGAGCACATCTTTCACTCTTAAATATAGTGATTTTATACCTTCTACTAGTATAATATTTGGCACTCAAATACTATACACTATTATATGGTTTATTATTATGGTTTTTATTATTATTTTTTGATGAACTCTTTAATAAAATGATGTACACTAATAGAGTTCATTATTATGTGTTATAGTATTATTTTGTATAATTTTTGGTAATATAGTTTACACTAGTATAGTATATTATTGGGGTTTACAGCATTACGTCGTCTACTAGTCGAATATTTTGCACTCAAATAATATACACTATTATATGGTTTATTATTATTTCACTTATTATTATTTCGTATACAATTTTGTTATATACTAATGTACAATATTACACAGTTTATTATTAGATTTTATTGTATTATTTCGTATATTGTTTGGTAATACAATTATAGACACTAGTATAGTCAATTTTTATGGTTTACAGAATTGTCGTTTTATATTTGGTCAGAACTAACTAACGAACTATCTAGCTACCTACCTACCTATCTACCTACCTATCTATCTATCGACCTATCTAGCTATCTAGCTATCTCTATAAAATATAGACGTCTGTCTGTTGGTGTGTCCACACGAGAATGTCTGAAAATAAATTTACGATCTGTAGTGATGATGGATGGTGTGATATGTAATGATGATGGCTGATGTTATGTGTAGTGATGCTGGGTGGTGTTGTATGGATGGTTTCTGGTGTTACATGTATTGATGGTGGATGATGTTATGTAGTGATGATTATATAATACAATATTGAATGTTTAATGATAAAAAAGTATACTTTGCTCTACCGTTGTAGTGCAAAACATGAAACCAATTACATACAACGTTAATTTTGTAGTGATGGAAAAAGAAGTTTGTAGGATTGAACAGTGAGACATTATGTTCCCTTCCGGATGGCGGCATTTCTCCTATTAATATATAATAATAAAATACGACAATCGGTTCGTCTCAACCTGTATTTCCTTAGGGATAGCATGCATCCCGTACCCCATTTCTGTACCCTCCATAAGCTAGGTTGCGTTACGTTAGGTCTGGTTACATTAGGTTTGGTTAGGTTAGTTTAGTCAACATTTGTTAATGTTACGCTACATTAGGTGATTTTACATTAGGTTACGTTAGGTTGTTAGGTTAGGTTACGTTACGTAAGGTTAGGTTACGTTACGTAACGTAAGGTTAGGTTAAGTTAGGTTTGGTTACGTTATGTTACGTTTTGTTAGGCTAGTGTTACGCCGTCTCTTAATTTACTTTAATATCCAAGGTTCTAGGCGTAACCAAACAAAAAGTAAAGTAAATCAAAAGGGAATAAAAATAAATAAAGTAAACCTTTAAGAATTTAATTAAAGAAAATACTAACACAATGAAGAGCCTCGTAGGCTGTCACAACAAATTGATTCGCTATCGAAACCTTTAAGACACAAATGATACTAAAACATCGAAACATCAAAAGAACTGCTTTAAACATAAAGAATAAAAATAAAGCATTGGATTACGTTAACACTGCCTAAACATATAAATAACTAACACTGAAATTAACTATTGTGAAACACTGAATTACTTAAATGTAACTAAGCAAACACTGATGGACACAAAAGAGACATGAGTAGGTACTCGAATATACCACATAGGTGGCGACAGGAACAACACAGAAATAAAATAAGTATAAGTAACAGGTGACGGGTGTCACTCAAAAGAACGTGAACTGAATGACAAGAGGACTGGACTGAACTCCGTCTGCTGATGGAGTACTATATATAGGGTCGGCTCCCACCAATGCGACACGTGGTGAAACATGGGTCGTTTAATGATGCAGATGGTCGTTAGAGAAATAAAGAATGCTTGTTACAATACTAAATGAAGAAATAAGATGGGCTTGAACAAATAATAAGTTAAAACCTTAACAGCACAGGGTAGGGTGACTAGATTATATAATAGTAAATATAACACATCATTACTGTACAGGAACAATATGGAACAACATGGAAGCATGTTATAAAAAAAAAATATAGAAAAATACGACACGGTCGTAACACTAGGTTAGGTACCAATAGTGTAAGTTTGGTTAGGTTAGGTAAGGGTATGTTATGTTTAGTTAGGTTGGGTTATGTTTAGTTAGGTTGGGTTACGTTATGTTTAGTTGGGTTAGGTTACGTTAGGTGAGGTTAGGTTAGGTTTGGTTTGGTTTGGTTATGTTATGTTATGTTGGTTAGGTTACCTTTGGTTACGTTAGTTTAGGTTAGGTTTGGTTGGGCTAAGTTTTGTTGTTTGGATTTGGTTAGCTTAGGTTGGGTTAGGTTTGGTTTGGTTAGGTTAGGTGAGGTGAGGTGTGGTTAGGTTACCTTTGGTTACGTTAGTATAGGTCAGGTTTTCGTTAGGTGGGGTTTTGGTTAGGTTACGTTGGGTTAGTTTTCGTTGTTCGGTTAGGTAACGTTAGGTTAAGTTAGAGAAGGTTATGTTAGGTCAGGTTTGGTTAGGTTATGTTATGTTAGGTTTGGCTACGTTACGCTTGGTTAGGTTGGGTTACGTTGACTTAGGTTAGGTTAGGTTTGATTTGATTTGATTAGATTAGATTTGATTTGATTACATTACGTTAATGTATTTTATCTTAGGTTACGTTGACTTAAGTTATATTACGTTCATTAAAGTTGAGTTGTTACATTAAGTTAAATTTCAATTTAGTTATTTGAAGATAACACTTACACTACACCTAGGCGCAACCAATACCGAAGAGTGTACAGTGAATCTCGGTGAGGTAGAGGATGATTTCACCATATCGATACTTGGCGAAACATACTACGTCCTGGTAGGGGCAATGCTTGCTGTCTGCCTTGACACACACACACACACACACTCTCTCTCTCTCTCTCTCTCTCTCTCTCTCTCTCTCTCTCTCTCTCTCTCTCTCTCTCTCTCTCTCTCTCTCTCTCTCTCTCTCTCTCTCTCTCTCTCTCTCTCTCTCTCTCTCTCTCTCTCTCTCTCTCTCTCTCTCTCTCTCTCTCTCTCTCTCTCTCTCTCTCTCTCTCTCTCTCTCTCTCTCTCTCTCTCTCTCTCTCTCTCTCTCTCTCTCTCTCTCTCTCTCTCTCTCTCTCTCTCTCTCTCTCTCTCTCTCTCTCTCTCTCTCTCTCTCTCTCTCTCTCTCTCTCTCTCTCTCTCTCTCTCTCTCTCTCTCTCTCTCTCTCTCTCTCTCTCTCTCTCTCTCTCTCTCTCTCTCTCTCTCTCTCTCTCTCTCTCTCTCTCTCTCTCTCTCTCTCTCTCTCTCTCTCTCTCTCTCTCTCTCTCTCTCTCTCTCTCTCTCTCTCTCTCTCTCTCTCTCTCTCTCTCTCTCTCTCTCTCTCTCTCTCTCTCTCTCTCTCTCTCTCTCTCTCTCTCTCTCTCTCTCTCTCTCTCTCTCTCTCTCTCTCTCTCTCTCTCTCTCTCTCTCTCTCTCTCTCTCTCTCTCTCTCTCTCTCTCTCTCTCTCTCTCTCTCTCTCTCTCTCTCTCTCTCTCTCTCTCTCTCTCTCTCTCTCTCTCTCTCTCTCTCTCTCTCTCTCTCTCTCTCTCTCTCTCTCTCTCTCTCTCTCTCTCTCTCTCTCTCTCTCTCTCTCTCTCTCTCTCTCTCTCTCTCTCTCTCTCTCTCTCTCTCTCTCTCTCTCTCTCTCTCTCTCTCTCTCCTTTTTTTTTTTTTTTTTAAAACTTTCTGACAGTTCAACTAACAATAAGCCGCTCATCAGTTTACAGGACTTCTCTGAAAAGCTTCTCATAAGGATAACATATATACTGATAGTTCAGACGGTGGGGAATCGTTAATCCATTCATGTGGCGTCACTAATTAGATGGCGAGGCATTTGGCTGTTATACTCCATTAATAAATTAAAGGCTGACACCATGAAGTCGCTTCACGGACGCTCTTGGTTTTCACTATTTTTTTTTTTTTAAATTAACAAATGCACAACTGTGCCCCTAAAAGCTAGCTATCTTGCAGGGATTACCAGGTTCCCTGCACAACTATTCTCCTGACATATGTACTTGAGTACCCTTCCACAGTATCCATCCTGGTAAGGAGCTCTACACAGTGTTTGGATGTTGGTCGCCGAAGGTCTTGGTTGTAATTGGCAACTGGCACCCCATCCCACCCCATAATGATATTTTAAGGGCCTTATTTATTGACTGCCAGCCCTGCTGGTGGCTGCTGGTTTGGGAGAGCTGCCAGTTGCTTGAGGCGACACACTTGTAGAGCTCATGGATAAGGCTGATGTCCGTGCTTGTGTTGCAGAAGGGATCGGAGCGATGGTCTTCTCTGTCCTGTCAGGAGAGGACTAAAACCTAGCTAAAAATTTAAAAAAAATGAAAGAGTTAGCCTCCTATTAAAGTTTTTAAAATAAAGCGCCCACCACAGAAGGCTCGGACTCCACGTATGTCCCGGGAGCAGCAGCACCCCCGTAGATTGGAGCTCCTTGGCATGGATGAGATTTAACTGCCCTGCTTGCAGTGTGGGCGAACACCCCAGCCCCAGCATTCGGGCCGCGGAGCGACATCCTAGCCGTCCGCCTGCAGTCTGAGGGATCTAAGGATGTTTATAGATCCCTCAATGGCCATTGTGACAAGTATCTCGATGCCCGCGCGTCTGATGCCCAACCGGCTGAGCAGCCTGATAGTGGCTGGTCTTATGCCACCTCGTGCACCGAAGGCAACACCCAGGAAGTTCACTGCAGCTACCGGAGGCAGCGAGCTGTTGTTATCAATGAACCTCCTGATGTCGACCTCGTGTGCACGGTACTTATCGATCTTGTGCTGCTCAGCTAAGCGAAGGGTGTTAATATCGCTTTCGAAGGGCACACAGACGTCGAGCACCGAGTACTGGCCATTTTTCTGCAGGATCAGATCAGGCTTCACGAACGTGTGACCACTTTGTACTCGCGGCTCTAAGAGTACATGGAAGCCTTCTCCCTGTAGCAGGCGATCATTTTCCCAGC
>NW_024747661.1:0-6238 GCF_018991925.1 Homarus americanus | reverse complement strand
GTGACACTGACGGTCACAGCCTGGGTAATCCAACGACCACTTTGAATGAAAATTCTATTTGTGAAATGAGAATCTTTCTGGTAGGGAAGTACTTTGAGCTCATATATACACAAGGAAAAATCTCTTTTGTGATTTCTCATCACTCTCCTGAGCCTTGGTGTTGCTTCTCACTATCATATTAATTCAGTTTAACTTGATGCGTTTTTGTGAATATCAGTGTTCATGCTTAACATAGTAATATTCTGTGCCAAATAAGACGAGTAACGTAAATATCATCTGTGCGTTGCCAGTCGTATGTTTTATAGTTGAAGTTAGACGATACTTTGGCGTTTCTCCTCGATGCATCTCAGGCGCTGTTTGTGGGTTGGCAACACTACACTGAGGTTCGGGAGCCGCCTATTGGCAAAATAGTTCTCCCGAAGGATATGCTGGGTGGCGAGATTAAATCCCAGGACGAGATTCCTTGGGGGACGCCATGAACGACTCTGCCGAGTCCAACCCCCACTCAGGACCTCTAGCTAGCGGCCGGTGAGCGAGCCTGTAAGCAGCACCGTTGACTCCGTCTTGTGATTGTTATCCATTGATCTTGGCTATATGTATGGGGCTGTGTGTATATGGTTGGGGATGACTAGCTTGAAATATATAGTCATCCCAGGTTAAGTATTGAATCCATGAATGTTGGTGGTACCAATGGGGTTATTGTTATAGGAGTTAGTCCACCAAACCATTGAAGATACTAGTTAAAGTGCCATGTTATTCGATACGAAGCAGCATATTTGTTATAAAAAGACTATTTTAATTCGGAAGGGATAGTATAAGTGTGTCATATTATCCTAACTAACAGAAATATGGAAATCCCAGGTTCAGTAGTGAACCCATATATGTTGATATTACCAGGAAATATGCGTTATGAAGTGAGTACATGAACTGGAAGAAAAGTACCATGTTGTTCATGCCGTTAGAACATGATGTTATAAGTTGATTTAGGATATTGTCACGTGTCATAGTACCCACTTGCAGGGACAATGGAATATAATGATTGTTAAATGTTGTAACCAAGAATTGAAGACGTAATTTGTCACTTATAAAAGTAAGACCCGTGGGTCCAGCATTATCTGACCGTGTGTAATAATTACTGAATCTTACTTGTCAAAGAAATAATGCAACAATTGTCTCATGAAGTAAAGAGTAATTGAAGTTGTTTAATAATATAATAAGTACTTGAAGTGTTTACTGGATTAATAAGTAATTATGGATCTATTTTATCAATGATACAGTAAGACCTGAGGGTCCAATCTTGTCTGAATAAACTTAATAGTTGTTTAATGATGGATTGCCAATCTATTTTTTGATTGGTACAGTAATACCTGAGGGTCCAGTCTTGTCTGAGTGAATTTAGTAACATCTTATTCACTAGCTGTGTTAATAAATATTAAATTAGTAATTTACGAGTATCACCACTCTATTCCTTCGAAACTTTGGTTCCCAGAAAATAATACTCACTCACGTGCCTATAAACGCTCTACCACGCTACCCAAAAGCTTTCCGTGAGATATGTTATATTCTAATAAAAGTCTGGGTGGTGGCAGGCTACCGTTGTAAGTATAATAAGTGTTGGACAATGAATAACATGGTTCCCCAGACTAATCCATGGTTGAGAATATAATAAAACAGAGTATACTTCAGCAAGGTAAGGACATATAAAGTCAGAAAATATAATATATATTATACGAAAGGAAATGAAAGAATTGGAACCTATAAGCAGAGAAATATCAGAATTACTTATATAAGAATATAAGCAAGAATATAAAATATATATAGATAAAGAATTGAAGAATAAAAACAGAAAAGAATCTCTGGATGATAAAATATGAAGTACTGTAAAAGGCAATGTGCCCATTACAAATAGTGGCAGCTAAGGTGGGATATAAAATGAAAAGAAGCTCCGCCCATTACAATATTACGCTCAATAGCCCACAAAACATGTAGCTATGCCTTCTTTATTGAGTCTCCCATCTGAGGCATCCGTTTTCTGAACGCTTCAGGACGCCTGGGTCCTCCTTTTTCCCATTTTCTCTGACTTCCTGAAACCAACCTCTCTATAAAGTGAATTTGAATATGACAGAGGACACCATTGCTTTGAGTCAACTTAGAGATGTCTGAATACAGTTGGAACATTCAAGATCCATTGTGAGTGATGTTGAAAGCTTCAACTGTCTTTATTGTTGGTAATACTTGTCAAGTAAGTGAGTGTCAAGTCTGTCAGTACGAGTGGCATATCCTTATATCATCAATGGGGATAGCCATGAGTCTCCAAGTGCTACTGTAGTTAGATTATTTTGATGCCCAAACATCAGAGAATCGGATGTTTGTAGTTTAGTTAGTGTCAGTTCTCTATTTAAGAAAGTCATTAATCTCCTGAAAAGATTCTGTCAAACTCGAAATCTCCAAGAACTAACGGCTCTTCTCAGGAAGAATTCATTGGTTGTGATTTGTGGTTTACTGTAATTAGAGTTGTTACTTTTATCCTCTTCACCACTGATCGGCTCGTTAGCCGCTTGGACGATCGATCACGTCTCTGATTACTTTTCCTTTTCTTTTATCCTCTTCACCAAAAAATCGGCTCATTAGCCGCTTGGCCGATCGGCCACGTCTCTGTTACGCACTGTTGGCAAGTACTGGGCATGCACCGGCTCCTGAATGTACCTGAACCCACTCCAGTGTTGGTCAAGTCTTGTCTTGAAAGAGCTCACATTCGGTGCCGTCACAACACTTTCTGAAAGATTGTTCCAAGAGTTTACAACCCTCACTCCGAAAAAGTTTGCCCTCACAGTTTTCTGGACTTGCGGCTTCTTCAATCTTGAGCTGTGACCCCTTGTGGGGCGAGCGTCCGCCAGCTCCAAGTAAGGACACTCGACTGAGTAGTGCCCCTTGAGATGCTTGTACACTTCAATTAGGACACCCCTTGCCCTTCTGTAGTATAAGCTAGGCAGGTTCAGGCACTCAAACCTCTCAGGGTAGCTGAGGTGCCGAAGTGCAGGCACCAGTCTGGTGGCCCTCCTTTGAACATTTTCAACCAACTGACAGTCCCTAGCATATCTCGGGGACCAGACGGGGTGACAGTACTCCAGATGGGGAAGCACTTCACTTTTGAAGATCGTTACGAGGGACGGACCGTCTAGATATCTGAACGACCTTCTTATAAGATCCAATAATTTATTTGCCTGATTTACCTTCTTCTCGCAATGGCCCAAGAACTTTAGCTCATTGTCAACATACACACCTAGGTCCTTCTCACATTCAGTCTCAATTGGTGCAGTTTCTTCATCCCGTTGGAACATATGATACGCCTCCTTACCGGTGGTATGCCCCAGGTGCATCCTCTTACACTTCGTGACATTGAATCTCAGCAGCCATTTCTTCGACAATTCTTGGAGCCCACAGAGGTCCTTCTGCAGCTCATCACAGTCCGCATGGTTCTTGATTTCTCGAAATAACTTGGCGTCATCGGCAAACATTTGTATGGAGGAGTGTACAACGTCAGGCATGTCATTTATGAAACAAACAAACAGCAGCGGGCCCAATACACTGCCCTGTGGTACCCCACTTGTGACAGGTACGGATGATGATTTCGTGTCATTAATCACCACACACTGCTTTCGGTCAAGTAGAAAGTCTTCTATCCACGCTAGGACATTTCCCCGAATTCCGTACCCTTCCAATTTGATTTTCAGCCTTTCGTGGGGTACACTGTCGAAAGCCTTGGCAAATTCTAGGTAAATATTGTCGATATTACCACCCAGTTCCAGAATATGGGTCCAAATATCCACTACCTTGAGCAATTGTGTTAAGCAGGAGCGCCCCGGCATAAAACCGCCTTGGCAATCCTTTACAAGGTTGTTTCCAAGTAGATGTTCCATTGCGGCATCATCTCTGATAATACTCTCAAGTACTTTACATATTATGCTGGTCAGGCTCAGCGGTCTATAGTTGTGCGTGGAGTGACGATCGCCCTTCTTGAAGATAGGACTCACATAAGCCACTTTCCATTCACTGGGGACCTTTTGTTCATCCAGGCATTTACAAAACAGGATCTTCAGAGGCTCGGCAAGCTCGATGCACAACTCTCTTAGCACTGTAGGATGCACCATGTCAGGGCCGGGACTCTTATGGACCTTTAGCCTGGACAGTTTATTTCTAATACCCTCTACTGTGAACACAATGTGGGTCAGTGCTGTGTCGAACCGTCTGTCCTCAAACGCAGGAAGGTTAATTGCATCCTCTCTTGTGAACACGGAGGAAAAGAAGCTGTTCAATGCCTCAGCTTTATCCTGGTCAGAATCTGCGTAACTACCATCCACCTGCCTCAGGTCTGATACTCCTACTCGCGTTTTTAATTTCGATTTTGAATAGCGGTAAAACGCCGTTGGGTTTGGTTTGACCTCGCTTGCAACCAGCCTCTGGAACTCCTTTTCAGCCCTTCTACACTCTATCTTTGCTTGGTTTCTGGCTCTTGCATACATCCTCCTGTCCTGCTCATCGTTTGACCCAACCCACGTCTTGAATAACTGGGTTTTCTTCTTAACTCTGTCGACCACCGCCTGGTTCATGTGTAGGGCTCCCCTCGTATTCCTAAAGGCACTGGGTTTGGTCTTGGGGATATATTTATCGATCAAATGGGTCACTTTACTAGTTATGATATTCAGCGTAGTGTCTGCGTTCTTGTGCGTTAATGAGTCAGGCCAGTTGATACCTCTCATCTCTTCCCTCATCCCGTTGTAATTTACCTTGTAATATTTGCACCTTGGCCTGGCCTTATTCTGAACTAGGTAACAGTTAAATCTGAATGACAACATTATATGGTGACTGGTGCCAACTGGGGCAAGGTGTTCCAGTTTGGCCACCATACCCTCCTCGTTTGTTATGATGAGGTCAAGTGGCTTGGGTGTTTGCTTCCCTCTGTAATGTGTCGGGTCTCTAACATGTTGGAACAGAAAATGATCTCTCAGAGCTTCTACAAAAAGAGTAGCAAGGTTATTCAAGTCATTTGGGGTGAACTCGTTTCTCCAGTTGATGTCGCCATAGTTAAAGTCGCCCATGATAAGGAGGTGGGTAGGGTTGAGCATCGCCGCATTGTCTATTAAGGCTCTTAAATTCCTTTGATTTAGTGGGTCACAGTTTTGGATCTGTAGATATACCCGACGATAAGTAAGTCCCCTCTCTTTAATTTAATTTTGCACCACTAGCACTCTTCAAAAACATCCTCTCCCTGTACCCTCGCCTGGCTGGTTCTAAGGTCTTGCCTAGCATAGATAACCACACCCCTCGTGCAAGTTTCTTGAGAAAGGTTCGTAAATGAGTCATATCCAGCAATACTGAGCTCACATTTCTCTGGGTCGATTCTCCTGTTCTTGTACAACAGTTCTACAACTCCTACAATATCTGGTTGGTGTACTTCCAGTAGTATTTCAAAATTGTCTCTCTTATCAAGAAACGTATCAGTATTAGTGTATATGACATTCGAGCCAGAATTTGTTCTCGGTAACGTCTCTGCTCTTAGTAACTCCCCCACCCCCCATTCTCAGAAGCTGCAGCATTTGCTAAGTGCACTGTATTTTGCAGGGTAAGCCACAGAAGACGACTTAGCCCAGTTGCAGAAACAGAATAAAGTGCTTAAACAACAGGCCTACCAGAATTTTGCAATTCTGTCCAGCCAATCTCATCTGTCAGCTAATCATGGTAAGAAGCTAGATGAAATCAAGAACACTGTCAACCAGTTGGTGAATAAGGATAACCTTAACTCACTTTCTCTCAATTCCTTGCAAGAGCAATTCATCATAACCACTATGATAGACTCACTGTCAAGTCAAGTAAAGCAGGGCTTATCAACCTTTTAACCTACGCTCACCCCCTGCATCCAGTAAAATATTCCCGGGACCCCCTGGGTACGGGGCTTAGATAGGATGAAATGATACCTTCCCACATTTTTTGTTACAATGATCGAAAAGATGTTTTTCTCATTAAGAGTAAATTTTTCTCAAAAGTGTTTTTCCCAAATCGCCTTACACTATGCACATGTGTACAAGTAATTCACAACATTTCACCATAATATAAACAATCACAGTGTTCTTTCACTCACGTGTGCCGGCTGATACTCCACTAACTGCTAGTATGGCTAATGTGTGCACTCAAAGAGTGTTGGACGAATACTGCCAGCTAGAGGCATCTTGAGCCGTAT
>NW_024747660.1:137500-160201 GCF_018991925.1 Homarus americanus | reverse complement strand
CACACACACACTGATCAAGGGTTTCGATCAGTTCTGCCACAAGGAAAGTCACGGGTGATTACCTATATCTGTCTTGCTTGTCCACTTTTTTCGTTCTTCCTCTTGCTTCTTATTTGTTATATTCACACTAAACTTGTGATTCATATTTAAGTTCATATTTTTAATTATCTAAGACAATTTTATTTGTACTTTCTATGTTAATATTTTGTTCAGAATTCCCTCATGGAACTATTATCTAATTCTCGTTGGTCTCCTCAGCACCCCAGAAGCATCATCATTACCATCATTAGTATTTTATCCCTTTTCTCTCTGTCTCGTCATCATATGTCACCTAGATTCTAGGGTTTCACTTCTTCCTGCTGCAGTTGGTCGGTCACGTCTCCGTCAGCGGAGTGAGTGACCACCCTTGTGTGGGCCTATCCCAGGAACCCTGAGAGAAAGGTAAGCTCCACAACTCAGTCCTCATTCTTTTTAATTCGGTCGCTCTCGTACTTTTTTCTCGCTCAACTGAAATACTCATTACTTGAGGCACCCTTTGAGAACTTCAGTAGAGATGGTGTAACTTGGTTAAACCTTCCTGGAACCGAAGATCAGAGAAAAAAATTCTTTCTGATGATGGAAATTACTTTCTGTCTTAAGAACGAAATACTGATCTAGCAACACCAATGCAAATACGGGTTTCCAGTCAAGTTTAGACTCGAATCATTGTGGATATGGTCGAAGAGGGATGAAAGTTATGTGGTGGGGGGGTTACCTCCATGGGCGGGTAGAGAGTTTGGTATATAAGCGTCACTGACTGCTGGTCCCGGTGTCAGTCATATCTTATTCCTGCCATAACTAGTCTCTGGGACTCTTTCTTCAGGTGAGCTGTGTCACACAACTGTGGCTATTTATAAACCTGCTTTGGATTACAAATACCTGGATCTAACACAGCTTAGGATAATCAGTGATATTCAAGTTATATATAGTACAATGTCGTGAGTTTAAACCAGCCACCATTCTTGTGGTAGTCCTGAATAATATACGCTTTGTATCGTAAAATATGAATTCAATAATTCATTTTAAAGATATATAACCTAATGTATCCTAAAACTGATGAAGAATGAAAATTGTCCTACTTATAGTATGCACGTGACCACCCCCACAGTACCACCAGAGTGGTAAGTGACACCAGGACAATACCTCATAATTATACTACACAGTACTTGTCTGGTAAAAAATGAGTTATTACTAACTTACGTAGAATAAAAGCATGTATAAAAATGTCTGAATTTCTTTAAAACAGACTATAAGGCTTTAAAAATCTATCTATTTTTAAGAGTCAGGTGGAGTATGCATGAAGTCTTCACGTTTTAGTCCGATTTTACAGTTCCTTGTAAATCATATTTCTATCACGAAACTGTCTCTTAACAAGTTTCAATTTTGTGTAGGGTGTGGTGAAACGATGGAGGTATTTCCTCTAGTCTGGAAACCATTCTTAAAAGGCTACCGTGTTTTTTGCTGAGGGTAAGTTTATTGTGAACGAGGGCATGTGGGGAGGACTGAGGAAGACAAGATGTTAAAGCGAGTAATATGATAAGATGAAAAGAAAGATTAAGAGAGAGATCAAAACAAAGAATAAGGGGGAAGCGAGAGCGGTGTTTCCTAAAAGGAATATGTGTGTGTGTGTGTGTGTGTGTGTGTGTGTGTGTGTGTGTGTGTGTGTGTGTGTGTGATGTAAGAGAGGATTGTGCTACTGTAGAATGTGTGGTAATGTACAAACAGAGAGTGGTAGGATCTAAGTACCAGTATGATGGTAGTTGTAGTAGTAGTAGTAGTAGTAGTAAATAACGTAAAAATAACCAATATCATTAATAGTAGTAGTGACAAGAGGTTATTGAAGCTGAACCAAGCGTTAATCACGAGCATATGAGATGTTCGACAGAGCCCTCGTCATGGCAGACAGAGATTGTGAAACCCGGAAAACGTGGGGCAGAGTACATGCTTCCTCTTAAAACATTTACCACGGGTGAGAATTTGAGTTAGCAGCAATGATGTATATATGTATATTTCGCACGATTGTGGTGTGAGAGAGATATTTCGCCAACAAAATTTACTTTATGCACCTTTCACTTTGAGGAAGTCAGAGATGACGTCTGTGGTTTATTAATTCATATAGACGAGAAGCGTCTGTCATGATTCATATAGATTAAAAGCATCTGCGTAATGATTCATTCAGCTAAGAATCATCAACACTTTGATTTATATAAGTGAGAATCATCACCCTCAGGACTTATACATCATTATGAATAATACAGGCAAGAAGTATCAACATATGATCCATTCAGGTGAAGAAAAAAAACTTCAAATCGCGATTCAAACAAGTGGAACACATTAGCATCACGATTCAAACAAGTGAGACACATTAGCATCACGATTCGAACAAGTGAGACACATTAGCATCGCGATTCAAACAAGTGAGATACATCTATCACGTCTCAAAACTTACTGCACGTAACATTTTGGTAAACATATTTGGCAAGGTCCTCACGTGCAATACTCTATACAGTACATAGTTTACCTGTTAAAGTAACACAGTGTAGTGGTCGTGCTCTAAATCCCACGATGATGTGTACGTACTGAGGCAGTCAAGCACGTTAGTATAGTAATAATGATGATGATGATAATTCTGTGATGGTGAGGTGATAGTGAGGATTAAGGGTAATGTGGTGATGGTGATGATGCTGAAAGAGATTTTGATGAAAATGGTGAGTGTGATAGTGAGGGCAATGATGGTGGGGATGATGCAATAGTGAGGTGATAGTGATCTTGATAATGAGAGACAAGGTGATGGTGATGTGATGCAATTGATGGTGATTATGTGAGGATGTTGGTAGTGATAGAGATGCAGATGATGGTACTGATGTGATAGTGTAAATGATGATGATGAGGTGGTGATAATAAGTGCAGTGATAATGGTGAATGATAGTGAGGATGAGAATAATGTAGTGGTGATGGTGAGTGTGGTGATAATGGTGAATGATATTGAGGATGATAATGTGATGGTGAATGATGGTGAGGGTGATAATATTGTGATGGTGAATGATGGTGAGGGTGATAATGAGATGGTGAAGGATGGTGAGGGTGATAATAATGTGATGGTGAATGATGGTGAGGGTGATAATAATGTGATGGTGAATGATGGTGAGGGTGATAATAATGAGATGGTGAATGATGGTGAGGGTGATAATATTGTGATGGTGAATGATGGTGAGGATGACAATGTGATGGTGAATGATGGTGAGGGTGATAATATTGTGATGGTGAATGATGGTGAGGGTGATAATAATGTGGTGGTGAATGATGGTGGGGTGATAATAATGTGATGGTGAATGATGGTGAGGGTGATAATAATGAGATGGTGAATGATGGTGAGGGTGATAATGTGTGATGGTGAATGATGGTGAGGGTGATAGTAATGAGATGGTGAAGGATGGTGGGGTGATAGTAATATTAGAGATGGTGAAGGATGGTGGGGGTGATAATAATGTGATGGTGAATGATGGTGAGGGGTGATAATAATGTGATGGTGAATGATGGTGGGGGTGATAATAATGAGATGGTGAATGATGGTGGGGTGATAATAATAATGTGGTGGTGAATGATGGTGAGGGTGATAATAATGAGATGGTGAATGATGGTGGGGGTGATAATAATGAGATGGTGAATGATGGTGAGGGTGATAATAATGTGATGGTGAATGATGATGAGGGTGATATTAATTTAATGGTGAATGATAGTGAGGGTGATAATAAAAGAGATGGTTAATGATGGTGAGGGTGATAATAATGTGATGGTGAGAGTGATAATTAAGTGATAGTGAATGATGGTGAGGGTGATAATAATGTAATGGTGTGCAGGAGGCGAGGGTGAGTGAGTATATAAGCTTGCAGGATGTCATGGGAACTGGGCTATTATTTCAACCTTCTTGGATCTATTTCTTCCGTCGTGTATAATATTTCTTTTCTTCTTCATTTTATTATTTATTGTTATCATTATTTCACGTTTTTTTTATTATTACCTGTATTTGTATATTACTGTTGCTGATTTAATCTAAACAAAATAATTCTGTAATTACGAAAATGTAAGTGAAAGACAATCGAAAATAATCTTGTTTATTATTAATTTTCGACACAGTAATAAAAAGCTAAGTACATGAACGAGATTAGTTCATGAAGATTAGAACCCATGGTTAGATTAGATTAGCTTAGGTTAGGTTAGGTTAGGTTAGGTTATATTAGGGATTTTAATCATCATATGAAATATATTGGGATTCTAGTCTTTATGGATCTCAGGAAGATTAGGAAACCCGCTTATAATACCTGAATTATTTCGTCTGCTCAGACCTTGAACGTTTGTGTGTTTTAGGTTGTTGATGTCACAAGCAACAACAGACTAAGACAAGGATTATATATGTATCGACTCATCTGACTCATCACTTTGCTCAGACGTGTCTACACTTACACTAGGCTGTATTAAGTGAAACAAAGAAGTTCTCATATAAACATTGCCTTGGGACGTTTTAAAAGCGCCTTACCTCATTCACATAATATATAAATTAATACTTTCTCTTTCTTACCTCTTCCAGCCATTGAAAGATAATTCACTTTTTTTTACGGGCAATAGTCCACCTGGGCAAAGGTCATTTTTAATGACCCACATCAAGGCTTGGGGCAAAATATAATAAAATAATAATAATGATAATATAATAAAAATCATAAAGAACCATAAATATATAATAAACAAAAAATATCAAGGGTTAGAAATGAATCATATATATATATATATATATATATATATATATATATATATATATATATATATATATATATATATATATATATATATATATATATATATATATATATATATATATATATATATATATATATATATATTGTGTTGTCATGTTAGAGTAACAACTGAGACCCTGCAATTGTGTGTAAATGAGGCAGAAACTCAGATTCAGCAACCTGGGACTTGGTCACAATTTTCGTGATGCCAACTACCCACAAGTATGTTACACTTGAACTAAAGGGAAGACTCTGTACCACAAACTTTATGGGTCTTTACTGGATCTGCCTCTAAACTGCGCTCGGTCATATTACACGTCAATACTGGAAGAGACTTTATAAACTGAGTTTGCGAGGAGCCATGTTATTAACGGACAAGAGGAAATGGAGGACAACGCCCTCAGTCAGTCATTGAAGGCAGGTATTCATAGCGGTGACTAACGCAGCTTAGAATAAAAGTTTTACTGATCAGGATATTCCTATCAATATTGAACACACAGTTGTTCATGAATGATGGGAATTTCAACTCCCTATACACAGTAATCATAAATCACAAAACAGCAGAACATACATATCTACTGTTCAGTCGATTAATGTGTTCAGAATATCAAGAACAACAATGGTACTACTACTACTACTACTACTACTACTACTTTTTTATGACGTGGCCTCCATCCTCCCCAATAGCCACAACTTCGCCGCCATTTTATTACCTTAAAATTAACTATCCTAATACACAAGTAGCTACCCTGGCTGTATTGTGTTAGTTGACCAGCAGATCTATGCGGCATTCAGTGACTGTAGCCTCATAATCAATATCTGCAACTGTTGTCGGCTTTGGGGGAAATGTTCTCGCTCCCCTGAGGCAAAGCAATGCTGACCTAAGCAGAGAAGGACAGTCGACATCTCAAGCAGGCTGTAACATAACTTCTGGGCTGATGCTTCCGTTCAGATAACACCTCCGAGAGTCTGGCGAAGAAGCATCTTGCACCTGGTCCCATCCGCCAGAGGGTTGTGAACACTAGAGGTGAAGTTGCCTTGATCAACGTTCTGAATTCTCTCCCATCCCTAATCTTGTCGTTCTCGTTCTCTGTGTGCAGCATCGAGCCAGAGTTGCGGTGACATGCGGCCATGGGATAAATAATCTTTATGTCAAAAAACTCGCTGTCGCGTCCAGAATCCTCGACCACTGACGTCCTCGGGCTTCGTTGGATGTGTTTGAAGTCCTGTAAGGAGTGCTCACCGTCCAATGGAAGGAGGGCGGTTCCACCATGACGTCGTGCATATTTCCCTCAGTAGATTTGCTGTTAGATCCCTTACTTCGTTATGCCTCATACTGCAAGCCCCTTTCTTGCACACCATGGCGTGGTGTCATAAGATGAGCCGCATACGCATTGGGAGGGCAAACCTTCCACTGGCCTACCGTACCTTAGAGCAATGGCATCTGTGAATTCTTGTTTATAAAGGATGAAGCCATTTGCCCTTATCGGTAACGTTGTTAACCAGTTTGAGACGCCCACCTCCTGCGCTACAGCTACTTTTCTTTCACGTTCTCTGGCACTTGTTGCAACAGTTGTTGCAGTTTATCATTTGGGTGTGCCGCGCTGTCGTAATGGACCGTCAAATCTTGTTTAATTCGTTGGTATCCACCTGACTTGCTGCATTCTGATCTATTATGTGCTCAGTGAGAGCTGTCGTGAGCTTGACAGAATTCTGATGTTCTGTACGGAAGCTCCACTGGATTAGTCAATCCCATTCCTCCTAGTCTTGATGGTAGTGCAGGGAGTGACCTTTCTGCTGGGGGTTAAGTGAGGTTTTTCATTAGGTTACGATGACATGCGGCCATGGGATAAAAATCCTGATGTCGAAGAAAGCTCGCTGTCCCAGCGTCAGAATCCCTGAGCACTGACGTCCACAGGCTTCGTTAGATGTGTTTGAAGTCCTGTGTTGGAAGATCTCACCATCCAATGGAAGGAAGGTCGGTTCTACCATGACATCGGCAGATTTCCTTCAACATATTTGCTGTGAGGTCCCTTACCTCGTCATGCCTCATGCATATGAAGTCCCCTTTCTTGCACCATGGCGTGATCGCCATCGTAGGAAAAGAGCCACACCTGGAGGGCAAACCTTCTACTGGCCGACCGTACCTTAGAGCGATGGCATCTGTAAATTCTTGTTTATTAAGACTGAAACCATTTGCCCTTATCGGTAACGTAGTTAACCAGTTCGAGGCGCCAACCTCCTGCGCTATAGCTACTTTTTTCAAATTTTCTGGTACCTGCGCAACAGTTGCTGCAACTTATCATTTGGCAGTGCTTCGATCTGTCGTAATGGACCTACGAGTCTTATTTACTTCACTGGTATCCACCTTCCTGTTGCATTCTGGGCTATTATGTGGTCAGTGAGGGCTGCCGTGAGCCTAAGTGAATTTTGATGTTCGGTGGCAGCAGTCTCCTCTGGATTGGTTAGTCCCATCCCTCCCAGTCTTGATAGAAGTGCAAGAAGGGTTAAGTTAGGGTGTTTCACTAATTTAGGAATGAAATTGACACTGATAACTTCTTCCAGAGGGTGGAGGAGGGTCCGATATCAGGATAGTACGCATCAGGTAGTTCCAACGATGCTTGACTCCATGGGTGAATGCAGCAAAGGCCGCATGTGGCTCTGTGTTAGCAATCTCAGACAGAGCTTGGATTTCACTCACCCACTCATTCACCTTTCCCGCTACGTACTCGGTCTTGAAGTCCGTAGTGCCAATTACTGCGCCTAGATGTCTTTGGCCGTCCTTAGTTATTTTGACCTCACAGTAATAGTGTAGTGTACTACATGTAAGAGGAATAATATTGTCAAGGTCCATTCCTACACAGACATAAACCCTGGTTGAAGCTACTAGACATAAACACTGACTGGAGATACTAAATATAAACACTAGCTGAAGCTACTAGACATAAACACTGACTGGAGATACTAAATATAAACACTGGCTGAAGCTACTAGACATAAACACTGGCTGAAGATATTAAATATAAACACTAGCTGAAGCTAATAAACATAAGCATTGACTAAAGCTACTAGACATAAACACTGGCTGAATATAATAGAGATAAACACTGGCTGAAGCTACTAGACATAAACACTGGCTGAAGCTAATAAACATAAACATTGACTGAAGCTACTAGACATAAACACTAGCTGAAGCTAATAGATAATAAACATTGACTGAAGCTACTAGACATAAACATTGACTGAAGCTAATAAACATAAAATCACTGGATGAAGCTAATAGACATAAACACTGGCTGAAGATAATAGACATAAGGGTACTACTATCAGTAAGAAAGTGAAACTATGTAAAGTAACGTATGGTATTTATTATATGGCATCAAGTTAATTAGGAAAAAATTAGGTAATTATGTCATATTGAGGTTAATTACACAGAAGAGGGCGCCGTGAGTCATTACTGTGGTGAGAAGGTTCCAGGAAACGATTTTCTTATTGTACTTTGCAAACATTTATTTGCAACGTAGAAGCTGGAGAAGGAAAAAAAGGAAAGGCAGAGAGAAGGAATGACAAGACAGAGAAAGGGAAAGGATGTAACAATTTAGGTTCTTCACACAAAGATAGAGAAAAAAGAGAGAGAGAGAGAGTGAAAGTGAAGACCCTGAGACAGTGAGAAGGCTGAAAATGAATATAAGAGAGAGGTGCGGAATTAGACAGGAAAACAAATATATATATATATATATATATATATATATATATATATATATATATATATATATATATATATATATATATATATATATATATATATATATATATATATATATGTGTGTGTGTGTAGATCAAATACCACTTCCACTATACTCACTGTAGAAATATTTATGCCTCATAACCGAGACCATCTAAGTCTTCCAGTAACCATTCAATGGCCCAATGGTTCCCACGGCCTTCAACCCACGTTCTTTAACGGTTAAAGGACGTGGGTTAAAGCCACCCATTCATCGAGGTCTTCACGGGACCCCACACAACCCACGAGGCCAGGATCCCCACACAGAGACCTTCCTCCCCCCTCGAGAACACTATTCCAATGACACTTGAGTGAGGCAGTGAGCAAACACAGTCCCTCCCTCCTCTTCCTTCATCGAAAGTTATAATGACATGAAATACTCGGGTGTTCATCCCAGTCATTCTTGTGCATCGTTACCAATGGGCGTCATCTTGACTAAGCTGTTCACGGTGTCGCCCATAGAAACAACAGACTGGTAGTAGTTTTCTTACGAACTTTCCCTAAAGTTTTCCTTAAACAGATAAAGTCATATATAATACGAGTGATCTGTAATGGTAACGTTGGTTTGAGATGAAGGATATGGGGTTATCGTCCATCGGCCCATTATATTAAAACAATAAGAAAGACGACACGTAGTTATCAGGTTGACCTGCAGATACCATAGGTAGGTCGAGGCTCGGAGGACTACGACCCTACTCCTTCACTCCTATTGTATTACTTTGACTTCTACCTAAGTGCTGCCGGGCCAGTGTGGGGAGTAAGTACCATCTTGGGTAACATTAGAAAGGGCTAAAAATAACTAAGAGAGGAATGTATCCTCAACACGGTTGTGACTGGTTCATTAACCTCTTCCTCAACTAGTCAGGCAGCTCTATTCCTCTGATGTAAGATTCACCTATCCAGTGAGGGAGACGTTTTGTTATGACGTCACGGTATACTCTATTGCCTGGGAGCGTTGCTTGCCCCCGCGCTCTTGCCGCCACCTAAAAGTGAAAGCTGAGACAGTGGTGCCGCTGCTCGCACCTAACCTTTCATGATACCTGATGAGTGTGGAGGTCGCTATTACGCTTTTGTCACCGCTGCCTAAGAAACCGGTTTTTATTTAGGAGAAAGTTTGAGGAAGTGAGCGCTTCTTCGTGTCTAAAGTTGAGGAAGTAAACAGTGTGTGTATAGCCGAGTCATTGCAGCCTCTGCCAGCCTCCTCTCTGACGCAGCAGTAATCACCTGATACTCTGCCACAGATGCTATGCAACGTACTCGCTCATGTGTATTCACGTGTGTACGCTCATATACGTACATATATACGCGCACACATTTGGAGAAAATCATGTCTGCTAACAATATATGGATGGTCAACTTGGACGATTACATACAAATAAGTGCACACACACACACACACACACACACACACACACACACACACACACACACACACACACACACACAAGTTTAATTAAAGAAATGTGTTTTTATTTGTGTCTGTGTATGTTTGTCTGTCAATAAGATGCTGTTTGAGGCAGAAGTAAAAGAAAGATGGGTAGAACATGTAGAAAAACTATACAATGATAAGAGTAAACTAGCGGTAAGAAACAAAACGGAAATAAAGATCAAACTCCCAATTATGGAACAGAAGTTGAAGAGGCTGTGAACAAAATGAAAATATAATGATACAGCTTGTAGGATTGATCAGCTTCCAGCAGAGTTTATAAAAAAAATGGGCAAGAATTGAATTAAATGAATAACTAAAATATATATTTGTATATACGTCAAACGAGACATTCCAAGTGATTTAAATAATCAATATTTGCATTATCATCTAAAAAGCCAGGAACCCTAGAATGCACCCAGTTTAGAACAATTAGCTTCGCAAGTCAAGCAAGAAGAGTTGTATTAAACATATTTTGAATTAGAATACAATTTGGAATAGACTTTGAGTTGTCTGAAGAGTAAAATGGATTTAAAGGGGAAAATGAACAAGAGAAACTGTATTTGGTTTGATAATTTTGAGTGAAAGGCCTTTAGAGGTCTAAAGAAATTTATTCTCTGTTTTGTTGATTTTAAGAAAAAATTAAGAGGTGTCTTGGGAAAAATAGGCAATAGGAGGCTGCAGTGTTAGTAAATAACGGACTACCTAAGTTGTTCACAGTTAGACAGGGAGTAAGACAAGGCTGTGTTCTACCTCCAACTTTGTATAATATATATTGAGAATTCTTAATAAGAGAAGTTATAAGTGATTATGACAAAATGAAGGTTAATGGTAAAGTAATTTTGGTTATAAGCTGTGCAGATGATACTGCTCATATCACTGATAGTGAAGCAGTATTACATAAACTGGTTAACACATTAGTGGAAAAAGGTGAAGAATGTGGTTTAAGAGTTAATGCCGTAAAGACGAAAATAATGGTTGTCTCCAAATTGGAAATTAATCCTTAAATGAAAATTATGGTAGG
Organism: Homarus americanus; assembly: GCF_018991925.1. Lineage (NCBI taxonomy): Eukaryota > Metazoa > Arthropoda > Malacostraca > Decapoda > Nephropidae > Homarus > Homarus americanus. The sequence continues at coordinate 149,135 of NW_024747660.1, read as the reverse complement.
TAACAGGGAACTTAAAACAGCGGAATTTTTCTATATTTGGGAAGTAACATTAGCTGTGAAGGAAGATGCACGAAATAAATCATAAGAATACTGTAGGTCAAGGAAAAACAACATTTAATAATCAAAAAAAGAAAAAAAGAAAAGGCGATATAAACTTCAATTTGGGAAAGAAGTTGCTGAAAGGCTTTATATGGCAAGGACTGATGTATGGGTCAGAAACGTGGACACTTTCACCAGACACCAGAAAGAGGTTGGGGGGCCTTTGAAGTGTGGTGTTATAGGCAAATGCTAAGAATAAGTTACACTGAAAGTAAATTAAAAGTACTAATACTAGCAAAAATTTAAGAGAAATACCTGTACTTGAAATGTACAGAAAAAGTAAAATGAAATACTTTAGTCAAATAATTATGAGGGGATAATAACATATATTGTATTAATGGGCAAATTTGAGGGTAAGGGGAGCCAGGGGAAGGCAGAGACTGGGATGGATGCATGAAATTAAAAACTTGGTCACCAGAGAGATACAAAATCTTGGAGGATTGATAAAAGCAGCCCGAGAACGTTTAAAGTAGAGGGCTGTGGTCACCAACCCTCAGATATAAGGACGGTACTCTGATTGATTGATGTAAGTCTGTGCTTGTGTGCGTCATGTTTGTGTTTTGGGTTTTATGTGTGTGTGAGTGTGTGTGTGTGTGTGTGTGTGTGTGTGTGTGTGTGTGTGTGTGTGTGTGTGTGTTTTTAATACGTTTAGTCTTGTTTGAGTAAAGGATCATTCCTATGCTTAAGTTTGTATGTGCTTACGTGCGTTTGTATTGTGAGTTTGTCTGTATTAGCATGAGTACAATATTTTAACACCTAATAACGTAACATCATGTCAAAAGGGCAGCAGTTAATAACAGAACTGTGGCCTGTATAAATCTTCATTGGTTAGAATGTTTGTGGCGTCAAGGGTATTATTGTCTGTTTCTTGTGCTAACGGTACGCCTACGCTGGTTACACGGAACTCTGGCTAGTCTTCTTCTACCACCCTCTTTCTATTTATTGATTTTTTAATAATTTTACACAGTTTTTATTTAACTTTACTTACATGAATTTTAGTCCCTTACACATGCCAGTTCGAAGACTCCCTCGAGTTTCTCGGGTGTGAGACAAGATCCCAGTAAGCAACAAGCATTCCCTCTCTGGATTGCTATGTTGTGGAACAAATTGCTTGATGCTCTGGTGTTTCTGTTTTTTTCAATGAGCCTGAACCCAACTTTATTCAGGAAATTTATAGTCTTGGTACCCCCCAGCTCCCAGAGACTTTGAACCTATTGGGGCAAAGTAACACTGAGGACTACGGTTCAGGTACTCTCACGCCTGTTGTACTGAGGTGAAGGTAAGTGGGCTCCCATGGAAGCACATGTTTATCCCTACAGCAGCTGCTTAATGTCATTCCAGGAGGTCAGCGTGATTCCATTCGGACGCTTTTGAGCAGACTTGTATACCTGAGATTCCCTATGTGCTAGGCAATCTGCAGTTGTCATACTTCTGTTGATGACGTCATTCACCTCTCTGTGCCTCGCCTGCCAACCCTCAGATTTTCCACATGCGAGGGCGTGGCTACCGTGCTCGTCTGCCCATTCGTTACCGTGATATACTTGCGAATAGTGTGGAGATAAGACGAGAGACATGGAGTGCCTGATGATCGAGGTGGATGTTTAAGTAATTATGATGTCCACGTGAAAGTCCCCGGCAGGAGGCGCTGCCACTGCCTGGAGACATACTCTTGTTGTCATTTGGTGCTCTCTCGAGCATGTCTACGGCATTCTTCCCACATTGGGCTTATCCCAGGGGGTTTGTTTTCTGTTCTTTAGAGGTCTTTGTTTATTTTCTTGAGATGTGACGGTCACCCAACGAGTGTCTGCCTCCCTGAACTTTGGGTCTTTAACTGCTGCTGCCAATTTCAGTGTTCTGGGATGATCCTACCAACCAGTTCGTCTGATGCCACGCAGTATGACAGGAATACTGCCAAAGTGATTTTGGAAACTTTCCGTAAGCCGACTTCCACCAGGCGGACAGGGATAGAAACTTATATCCACTGGGAAATCTTCAAAGGAGAGGTTCACGGCCTTTGTGAACATGCCTCAAAGAAGCTCATTGTACTCTCCCAATATGTTGCAGTCGAACGACTGTTTGCACCTGAGGAAATAAGTCAGTCTGAGTACACAGAGAAGTACTTTGTTAGGAGATACAGGGCATCGTGGACACCCAGGTTACCTATTCTCTATTTCTTGCTTTTCAAGTTGTCCAGCTTACTTTGGAGGATGACGGGGATCGAATTGACTCCAGGGCGTCTGGCAAGACGTTCCTCCCTCGTCTCGTGGTGTTCTACAGCTGAGGGTGCGGCCCAGCATCTGACTCAAGTCCTCTGAAACCGACTCCGCCGGACCAGCCAGAGTGCAGCAATCCAAGAACCACTTGTTAAGTTTTCTGGAAAGGTTGTCAATTTGTTCCATTGTCGCTAGGCAAAAAGGCAGTGGTGCGAGTGGATCCTTTGGCTGAACGCCTTCCTCTGACGCGATTTCATGTTCCCTGAAGAGAAGAATTGGGTCCTTGCTGAAGCCCGTTGCCATTTCATCTCGTGTACTGTTGCTTCACAGCCTCGGGATTCAGAACCCGAGTTGGTTTGGTGATGATATTAAGGCGGCTCCCTGGTGGACACTTTCCACGGTTGCCCTGGCGATGAAGTAGTGAAGGGCGTTACCCAATACGATAGGCCTATTTGCGCCATCTGTTTTTTCGCTGCACACAATATATATATATATATATATATATATATATATATATATATATATATATATATATATATATATATATATATATATATATATATATATATATATATATATATATATATATATATATATATATTGATAAAATGCATCAATAACTCGTGCACTGAACTGAAGGAAATCTTAGTGTCAAAAGACTGATAATGCCTCGGATGTTGAAGTTACTCTTTGCTAGGAATATATAATTAACAGCATTAAAGACATTATAAATATTTTCCTTGAGTAGACAGTTTGTCGAGCTTTCATCTTGCTTTACGAGCATGAATTATAGAGTGAACTAAATTATACCTTGCGTTGCTGTAGGAGGGAAAATTTAAACATTTAACATAATTACAACTTCTTCATGTAGACAATTTGCACAGAGATCTTGCTATGCTGTAAGAAGTTAAATAAAAACATAATTAAAATCATTGTTACTCCGGGTTGATAATTTCTAGGCTTTTTTTATGTGAGAATGAAAATCACAGCGTTAATAGTGTTACAGGTGTTCCGAGACGCGTTATCAGAGGATGCATTCATCACGTCATTACAGTGATTGTAAGGTGTAGCCGTTCCTGTTTCCTGGCTCGTGTTCACACAGATGAGAAAGTTGTATGCGGTAGTGTTTTCTCCTTGTGTAACTGATTAAATATGGACGCCGCTTACCAGACAAATTCATTTATAATTTTTGAAATAATTACTGTGTTACGACAGTGGCATCAACACAAAAACATCTAATGCTGCTCTACTGTGCTGGAGGATAAAATATGTAGGTGTCGTGTGACTGCCTGGTACATTGTAGAATTCGTGGTTAATATAATCAGATACATGGAAGTTCGATAACGCTGAAGATACCGAAACAAAGGAACATAGATGAGAGTGTGGAGAAAGATGATTATTATTCTTGCCAAGGGTGCGGCGGCCGGGTGGATACAGCGCGTTTTCCTGTCCTCAGGTACTGTGAATCAGCACCTAACATTACACCTGGGGATATTGAAGGCGGTCGAGTGCAGTGCCGACCATTCTGCCCTCTTGTATATCGACAATAGACTGAGTCTACGAGGCTGACTGTCCCTCTTGCTAGAATTTCGGCTGTAGTTCGGGTGCGTTTCCTTGAGTCAGTATTACTTATTTCATATAAACATTACGAGCTCAACAAACGCATCGTTATTCAGGTCTTTAAAGTTCATGGTCTTCATTCAGGTAGAAATATTTATTTTCTAGGAAAACACAATATTGTACTGCCACTTTATCATGGAAATTATATTTTTGCTGCTCATGAATAATTTAACATTTCAAAATGAGCGTCACTAGGATACCTTTAGTCATGGAGTAGTGGAACACATGTTTACAAGGTCATCTTGGTAAGGAGTTGAGATTAGACATGATTCTTATCGAGTATCTTATTCATTGTAAAGTCAGTCCTCCAAGTGTCCTGACTCACTGAAGAAAACACGAGTGTCGATATGGTCGTAAGCTACGTTAATGCAGACTGTTCGGCGCAAGATGTGCGACACCTGGAAACGGAATGGGAGAGAGGCGGAGGAGGGGTGTATGATATGAGTCAATAAGTGAAAAAAATGCAGTTTTGCCAAAGCACTTAGTCAACGTTGTGTTCAAATTTCAGCGTCTCAGCTCAAAGAGTGCCGTAGAGGTCGCTTGGACCGCGACAAACGCACAACCACTTTGCTATTCGCGGAACCCGGGGAGGAGGGCGTAGTACAGTGAGTGAGTCAGTAAGTTTTTGTATTCACAGAACTGATTGTTGCCGCTAAAATCTAATAGGAAGCCAAGAGGGGAACCATGAGCATCATTGGCCACTAGGCTCCCAACATCATCTCTTCACTAAACCGGATGTGACAAACATTGCCTGACCCGAGTGTTTATGATAATAATGAGCTTGCTCAATGGGGACTCTCACCATCGACTGAATAATTCAATTTACGTAAGCTACTGTCAGAAGTGTCATCAGCACCGTAAACCCGTCCACCGGAAGCCAGCGCGGCAGGTCACGGATGAGGGAGGTGTACCGTAAAGTGTTGTCGTCAGAGGGAGCAACCACTCACTCCCGCGCCATCACTACACCTGACCTTCCATTATAAAACTTTCCAAAAGGCTGGATACCGAAACCTACATATCATAATGCAATCGAAATAAAATGAGTATTACGACATATTGTACAGTAGTAGCTATTGAATAAATACTTGGAAATAATATTGTCAGAGAGATATAGGGTTGGTTATTTGAGGTGTCCTGCGGTACCACCACTCTCCAGCATTTCAGTCATTGACTACTTCCAGTCTTTAACATGTTAAAAGGTCTGAGACACTCTTATTGCTAAATATTCTGTACGGAATTATAGTAGTGTTGGTTTGGCTGACAAGTACTTTAAGGCGTCGTTATTTACTTGTAATGAAGCACGAACGGATAAATGTAATTTATATAACATACATTTGTAAGTAATAAGAAAAGATTGGGGAGTACAGGTAGAGACAATAATAGCAGACTGAGAGGGGGGAAACATTGTTCACTGAAAGACTGTGAGTAGAGTGAGAAAGTGTGATAAACCACAGAAGAAAACCATCAAAGGCAGGAAGGGCATCACTCCCTGTTTTCCACGATGGGTCTTAGCCAACCTTCATTTTGTTATATTACACGTAAAACAAATATGGTGGCGACAACTATTGCTTGATAAATATTTTAGTAACGTTCGTCCACTGAAACTGACAGACAAAGGGATTTTCTCCGATGTGTACTGGGTCAGCAAGACATTCCAGCATCGTTATTTATCGAGCATCACCACCTGGTGGCCCCTGAGAGATCCTCGACCAGACAAAACTGATGATGAATGAACAAGAAGATTATTTAGATCTAATTTTGAGATAGAATCGCATAGAAAGAAGACAGTGAGATACCTAAATATAACATATATATTTGTATATTTTGTATTGATATTTATACAATAGAGAGCATAACACGGGTTTTAATTGAAAATATAATAGAAAGTAAAAAGTTGGATTATTAAAAAAAAAGAAGATAATTCAATATCACATTGAAAAATTATTCACAAAGCTACATCAAAATTATTTATTTCATGCAACGTTGTCTCTAAGGTTAAGAAAATACCCTGACAAAAAGAGTACGAACTAAGAAACTGTTTCATAGAACTACGAAGGAAAAACGAAATTGCTGGTCAGAATGCGACAAGCTGATGAATATTTCCACTGCAGATACTGGTGACCCTCAATTAATAAGCACTCAGCTTGTGTTTAGGCATATAGTATATCTAGGTAACCACCACTGCGTGTTAGTTACTTGGTAGTTGGTATGTTTTCTGGACGGTACTTTAGAGCGCTCATCTTTATATAGTAGTAGTAATTCTCTGGGATTTCGCACGTTCCCTAGTAATACCTTGGGAGTGTGCACGTTCCCTAGTAATACCTTGGGAGTGCGCACGTTCCCTAGTAATACCTTGGGAGTGCGCACGTTCCCTAGTAATACCTTGGGAGTGCGCACGTTCCTAGTAATACCTTGGGAGTGCGCACGTTCTTTAGTAATACGTTGGGAGTGCATACGTTCTTTAGTGATACTTTGGGAGTGTGCACGTTCTTTAGTAATACTTTGGGAGTGCGTACGTTCTTTAGTAATACTTTGGGAGTGCGCACGTTCTTTAGTAATAGTTTGGGAGAGCGCACGTTCTTTAGTAATACTTTGGGAGTGCGCACGTTCTTTAGTAACACTTTGGGAGTGTGCACGTTCTTTAGTAACACTTTGGGAGTGCGCACGTTCTTTAGTAATACTTTGGGAGTGTGCACGTTCTTTAGTAACACTTTGGGAGTGTGCGTTCTTTAAGTACTTTGGAGTGCGCACGTTTTTAGTAATACTTGGGAGTGCGCGTTCTTAGCTCTTTGGGAGTGCGCACGTTCTTTAATAACACTTTGGGAGTGTGCGTTCTTTAGTAATACTTTGGGAGTGCATACGTTCTTTAGTGATACTTTGAGTGTGCACGTTCTTTATCTTTGGGTGCGTACGTTCTTTAGTGATACTTTGGGAGTGCGCACGTTCTTTAGTAATACTTTGGGAGTGCGCACGTTCTTTAGTAATACTTTGGGAGTGCGTACGTTCTTTAGTAATCCTTTGGAGTACGCACGTTCTTTAGTAACACCTTGGGAGTGCGTTCTTTAGTACTTTGGGAGTGCGCGATCTTCAGTAATACTTTGGAGTGCGCACGTTCTTTAGTATCTTTGGGATTGCGTACGTTCTTTAGTAACACCTTGGGAGTGCGCGTTCTTTAGTAATCCTTTGAGTACGCACGTTCTTTAGTAATACTTTGGAGTGCGCACGTTCTTTAGTAATCCTTTGGTACGCACGTTCTTTAGTAACACCTTGGGAGTGCGCACGTTCTTTAGTAATCCTTTTAGGTACGCACGTTCTTTAGTAATACTTTGGGAGTGCGCACGTTCTTTAGTAATACTTTGGGAGTGTGTACGTTCTTTAGTAACACCTTGGGTGCACGTTCTTTAGTAACACTTTGGGAGTGCGTATGTCCTCTGAGCGATAAACATCTTTTTTTCTTTTTCAGGTAATACTTAGAAATACTCGTCTTCGGAAGTGAAATATACAGTGTGTGTGTCGAGGGACGCGAAGTGTAACGCGAGTGATTATATAACATTCTATAACATTGTCGTAGGTTCCCTTTAATACAGTATTTGTTGTATGACTCAGTGTTGTGTAACTAGTGTAGTTGTGACGTGGTCCACTCCTGACACTGGTTGGCCAGGTATTGTATGATAATGTGAGTCTGATGCCTCAAACTCTTCTCTAGATACAGGTGCTTGAATTTATAGTTTTCTTTCCAATATTATCTTATATTTCAGATTTAAATGTCTATTATATCATGAAATGTGCAAAATCTACACATTTCGATGTAAATTAATCATAAATCCTCTCTCCTGAAACTTGTGAAATCACCTCCAAATGCTGGGTTTTTTGGGGGGAGAGTTCTTTCCATATTGACGTCGGTAATTCTTAGACCAGTCGTCCATTATTTCGACTTTGTAAGCCAGGTGACATATTGAGCTTTTTCCTGTGTAGTCGTTATCTTTATCCTAGGTTCTGTTTTTAACAGATGGACACTCAGATGTTGAATAGTATAAAAAATATGAAACTGAAGAGAACGAAGCTCGTATATAGAATGAGTTATGTCCTCTCCTGTCTGACCGTCTCTTCGTGCACTCTGTTCCTATAATCTTCCAGGAGAGATTTTGAAATTTGATGAAAAGGTTTGGGCAAAACACTCGAGTATATTGTTGTATGGGAGACGTAAGGTGTTTTTCTCTGTTGCCGCCTTTTGGGATTTTGATTCTGTAGAAATATTTAGCGCCAGCCTACGGGTGTTACCAATGTAGTCGGTTTAAACAGATCATAACTTATAAAGTTGATTATATTTATAGTGTAACTGTGGTGGATGTACAACTGGCAGGGTCTTAACTACTGTCCACCACAACATATACAGGATAATTGTACCTTCGTGGGACTGAGAGCTGAAAACAATGCAATTTTTTAAAATGCTTCCTGCTCTTAAGGCAATGTCTTCATCTTTGCAAATATCGTCTCCCCGTTCACTAACCCATCAGACCTTCATTCTCAAATACCTTCTCACTTCTTGCACACTTCTTGGATGTTGACGCTCATCACTTGACCTACACTGGGGAATGACTCCGACTGTGACGGCATTTTTTTTATAATTAAAGTATGGATCTCGTCAACAGGCCAGAAAATAATATCTTTAGATTGAATTCACTTGTTATAGTCACCTGACAAAGGTAGTTAATAAGTGGTAGATATCACAAAAAATAATCAATCAACGTGAAAGAGATAAATTGAACAGACAATTAACAGTCTTTGGGAGGTGCATACAATCACAAGGGCTCGTGCAACAACTCTCCACCTGCTCATGGATATACAGTATCACATTTGTTTCTCACACAAACTTCTGTTTGCTGTGACAACAAAGTAGGCCTTTGAATGAACAGTGATATGCCTACAACCTTTCTGGAGCGAAAAAATGAGAGGATTTTTCCAGCTGTCAGCCTCATGGAAGTTAATAATTATTAGTTTCATAAAGGTAATATTAGAGCGAAGAAAATCCCTGAAGTAATTGTACTGTAGTATGTACACAGGATACAGGTAAGGAAAGTGTGACGTTTAACAGCGCCAACGACATGTCAAACCACGTATCATCTCTGTGGTATTGAACCTAGTGCTTTTACCTTTAGGATTATGTTTCTCGCAGAGTAAGGTAATAATAACTAAGATTGATGCTTTACATTTGTTCTTCAGAAGGAATATTCAAAATTTTCATGAAATAAATCATGGAATTTTCACAAGATCCTCTTACCACAGATAAAAGTATCTAATACCATAACACATGTGTAGGTAGCAAGCTGATCTGAGTGCCCCTCGAACAAGATGAACCGCTTCTTGGTACTTGTATTGGTGGTGGTGGCAGTCGTCACCCACGCTAAGCCTCAGATATCCTTCGGCGTCTCCCAGGAGTACGGTGTGCCCCAGGTGAGTGAGCCCTTCACTGGCGTACTCTACTGTATTGTTATTCATTTGCATACATTGTTCATGTTCGCGGTTTAATATTTCTTTAAGGTTGTCCTTGTAGTTATAGTACCTCTCTTACTGCTATCTCCCTTGAGTAATAACTTCTGTTTGCAAGATTGACTTAACAGTTAAATTACAAGGCTCCCACAGATATCACAATACTCTACTCTTATGTTTGTGAAACAAATGAGCAATTTGGCTTCACAAACGATGAATGATGCGCTTCAACATACTTTATCTTAGCAGGGGAACTTCCCTGCACCAGCGCCTCCACCCTTGCCTCCTACCGCCTACGGGGCCCCTCCCATTGGACCGGCCCCGGCACCCACACCGACTTTCAGCGAGAACAATCTCTTCCCTGAGGTGAATTTAGCTCCTCAAGTCCCGCAAGCACCTTCAGGTCTATACGAAACACCATTCGATGACTCCAACAACATTCCTGTGGCATCGTGTGATCCACAGACGAGTGTGTCGGTGGTGACGACAACTCAATTCATCCCCACCACAGTGGTACAAACCCGCACCCGCGCCCTCCCGACTACCATCTACTCCGAGTTGATTCAAACCCAGTACTACCCGTCCACCGTCATCCAGCAGCAGGTCATCACCTCCGCTGCCCCGCCCATCATACAGACCAGGACTGAGGTTAGTTATAATTACAATGAGGACATGATGTTTTATAAATATATATAGATAAAGAACAAAAGAACATGTTTACGTATGCAGTACAGATTCTGTACTTTACAGTGACAACCACAAACGTCAAGAAAATATATGAAAATAATTTAACCAAATCAGGTGCATGTCTAATTTGCGGAACTAAAGTAGACCAATGGCTTGTATTAATATAAATACATTAATATTTTTTTTACATTGTCAATACTTATTTCTGCAGGTGGTGACAGACCTTCAGTACGTGACACGAGCTCAATACTTCACCCAGACTTCCTACATCACCAACACCCAGCTGCAGTATGTCACCCAGACTCAAACGGAATACCAGACACAGTTCCAAACTCAGTTCCAGACGACGACACAATACCAAACACAAGTTCAGACGCAGGTGAGATTTTCTGTTTATAAACTTGTATAAAAAATAAAGGGTTCACCCTCTTTGTATATTTGCTCTTCTATACAGCAGTAAACAGTAGCAAATAATTGAGTGTGTTTACTGCTGTTGGGAGTAATACTTGAGTGAAATATCATCCTAATAGTGGAGTAACTCACTACCTGTTGGGAGTAACGCTTGAATAGACTATCATCCTACTAGTGGAGTAACTCACCACCTATTGGGAGTAACGCTTTAGTAGACTATCATCCTACTAGTGGAGTAACTCACTACCTGTTGGGAGTAACGCTTGAGTAGACTATCATCCTACTAGTGGAGTAACTCACTACCTGTTGGGAGTAACGCTTGAGTAGACTATCATCCTTCTAGTGGGGTAACTCACTACCTGTTGGGAGTAACGCTTGAGTAGACTATCATCCTTCTAGTGGGGTAACTCACTACCTGTTGGGAGTAACGCTTGAGTAGACTATCATCCTACTAGTGGGGTAACTCACTACTTGTTGGGAGTAACGCTTGAGTAGACTATCATCCTACTAGTGGAGTAACTCACTACCTGTTGGGAGTAACGCTTGAGTAGACTATCACCCTACTAGTGGAGTAACTCACTACCTGTTGGATGTTACGACCTAAGTAAATTCATCATCTGTCATGGTGGACTTTTAAAGCTTAGGAATAGGGAACTTGAAAAGAAAACAGCAATAGAACTTATTATATATTACGGAAGGTTTTCGTATTTATAAGCAGAAAAATTGTGACTCGACAACTAATGAAGTATAATGGGCGGAAGCTGGCACACTGTATTATAGCTGTATCATAATTTTATATTTCAAAGGTAAGCGAAGTCACGAGATTGTGTGTGTGTGTGTGTGTGTGTGGCTCAGACACTGATCATCGGCTCGTCAGAGCCAAGCTCTCACTTCTCGTCGCCCTAAAACGGCGAAGGCATCAAGCCTCCAGAAGAGGTTTTAACACGAAGCGTCCGGAGGATCCAACGGTAGCACATGCTTTCAGAAAGCAGCTCGAACATGGGCTGATAAACAACCTGACAACAAAAATCCCAAATCCCAGTGCGGAATGGGATACTCTCGACACTGTCACGGCAAAAACCTGCAGAGAAACCCTCGGCCAGATCGAAAGAATA